>NC_134356.1:204385919-204575919 GCF_048569485.1 Anomaloglossus baeobatrachus
CTGGTAAACCAAGGTGATGGTGGCGGTGCCCGCAGCCGGCTGCGTTCTGGTCCCCCACCCGGCTGGTGGTCTCTGTCTTTCTCCTGCACCTTTTTGTAATGGTGGACTGCCTGTGCTTGCAACTTCAGGAGTCCGCTCCCGGCTGGATGTAGCCTAAGGAGCCCTTGCCCGCAGACGCTGGCCCGTGGGATCTCTGAGCCATGGCGGTGGCCTTCTATCCCCTTGGCCCCTCGGTGGGCTGTTGTCTTCAATCGGGACTTTGGGTGGGACAGGACCTCTAGTCCTGGCGTCAGTCGGTGAATTAACCAGTTCCAGTAGCTTCAGGACTTGGCTTCAGGGTCCAAGTACCCCCCTGTGTGCTCCGGTTTCCGAGTCGGTTCCCCGGGTCGGTACCGGCGGGCTACAACCCTGTCCCAGTCCACCTTGGTTCCACCGAGCCGTCTTCCCGGCTCCTGCAGACGGAGACCGCCGTCTGTCTCCTAGCCAAAGGCATCAGGCTCCTACCCTGGCACCGTTTAATTTGGGTTATTGGCCTCTGCTGGAGCTGCACACAGCTCCAGCCCACACTCCTCTCCAACTTGAACTCTAACACTGTACTGTTTACTTTCCCCGCCCCGGGCTGTCTAGACTCCTTGGTGGGCATCTTCCAACCACCTGGTTCTGCCCCCTGGTGTGTCCATCTAGCCCTCAGCGGGGTGACTAGGGTTTTAAAGGTTGGCTGATGTCACGTGAGAGGGAAGGTGTTGTGTAGGGGCCTATTTGTGACTACCTGGCCAGGGCATCACACCAGCAGCCGGCGCTGCTCGGGTCCGGGCCTTCAGGGGAGGTGGTGTGGCGCCCTGGGCAAGCCAGGTCGTCACAGGTACTACACCAACACACCCTACACCCCGACTAGGCACACCGAAGTCAAACACAAATCCTTGTTGCCTCCCTCCAGGGGCTGATATCCACACCAGGGGGTGGGCCAGGCGGTTGGTCCCACCCACCGAGGAGTTCACAGTCCTGGAGGCGGTAAAAGAGTAGAGTTGAGTTAGGGAGAGTGAAGTGGTAGGAGAGGAGACTGACCGTGTCCGGGTGTGTGGCCCGGGCACCCAGCAAGGTTGGCAGACGGTGGTGACCGTCTGCAGGAGAGGCTGATTGGAGTGAACCGTACGGACCAGGGACGGGCGGTGGTCCGCCGGTACCGGATCGGGGAGTGAAGAGAAGCCAGCACCATTCGGTAGGGCCTACGGACCCCGACCAAGCTAGGAGTCGCCGTAAAACCAGGCAAATCCGTTAGCGAAGGGAACCTCCGGGGTTTCCCAGCAGTCAAGACCCGATTGAAGGCAACAGCTCACACCGTAGAGGGAAACACAGTCACCGCCAAGGCTACCGTTCCCAGGGCCAGAGCCTGCGAGCAAAAGGGGCTTCCTCAGCATCCATCTAAGCTGGGGAACGGGTTACCGGTGGGAAGCCATTGGAACCGTAAACACAACACAGGTGCAGGGAAAGGCAGTCACCATCAACCTGCTGGGAGGAGAACAACCGCAGCCGCCTGTGGGACCCGTCCATCCAGCCGTTTGTTTGACCAGAGACTCTGTGTGAATTACTGGCTGAGTGAGTACCACCCCCGTGACCCTGCACCTCACCAGGCCCCGTCACCCGCCTGCCACCCCCAAACCCTCACCGGGGCCCCGGGACAACCAACCCTCCTACCCACGGAGGGGAGAAACAACATCCAAGCTGCTCCCTGTCATCGCTCCCGGGATCCCCGTCCAGAGCAGCGGTGGTGTCACAACCTCACCACAACCGTGGGTGGCGTCACGAACAATATCCCTAAACCAAACCACCCCCTTTCACTCACGGGCGAGGAACGCCGCTCGAGTCCCCGGGATCCGGCCCATCGCTCGAGCCACCGAGCAGCAGCAGCAGTAGCAGCCGGACCCGAGCAGTGGGTGAGCGCAGCGTCCCCTCCTCTGCCCGCGACAGTGGCTCGAGGGTCTCTGGACCCTGGGGGTTTCATGGACATGCCGAATAAATGGGGGGACATAGATGTACGGGCTGGGCCATAGTAAGTTTGTGACGCCACCCACGGTATGTGGTGAGGTGAGACACCACCGCTGCTGTTGTAGGGCACCCGGGGAAGATGTTGTGCAGCAAGTTGTTAACCCCTCCGTGGGCAGGGATGGTGGCCCCGGGACCCAGTGACTCAGTGCAGGTGGCGGGTGACCCCAGGGGGTGTTGGTGTACTCAATGTTAGTAAAACACACAAGTCTCTGGTAAACCAAGGTGATGGAGGCCGGTGCCACGGCCGGTTGCGTTCAGGGTCCCCCACCCGGCTGGTGGTCTCTATCCTTTTCCTGCACTGTTTGTGTAAGGTGGACTTTCCTAGTGTGAAACTCAGGAGTCCGCTTCCGGCTGGATATGGCCTAAGGAGCCGTGACTGCAGGCGCTGGGCCATGGGATCTATGGGCCCTGGCGGTGACCTCTTATCCCTAATCGGTGGGCTGTTGTCTTCTATGAGGGACTTTGGGTGGGACAGGACCTCTAGTCCTGGCCTCAATCGGTTAATTAACCAGTCCGCTTCGTTCCGGTTTCTGGCTTCAGGATCCGAGTACCCCCTTTGTGCTACGGTTTCTGGGTCGGTTCCCCGTGTCGGTACCGGCGGGCTTCAACCCTGTTCTGGTCCACCTCGGTTCCACCGAGCTGTCTTCCCGTCTCCTGCTGACGGAGACCACCGTCTGCCTCCTAGCCAGTGGCACCAGGGCTCCTACCCTGGTACCGTTCAACTTGAATTTCACTGCTGGAGCTACCTCTAGCTCCAGCCCACACGCCTCTCCACTTGAACGCCAAAACTGAACTACTGCTTAACTGCTGTTTTTCCGCCCCGGGCTGTCTAGACCCCTGGGTGGGCGTGTTCCAACCACCTGATCATGCCCACTGGTGTGTCTATCTTTCCCTAAGGGGGGGTGACTAGGGTTTCTGGTTGGCTGCGTGTTGCCAAATGAGGGAAGGTGTTATGCAGGGGCCTAACTGTGACTACCTGGTTTTGGCCAGGGCGTCACATTCCCCCTTGGTTAAACACAGACCGCGGGCTGTCCGACCACCACCGTTTATTTTAACTGGAAAAAGGGGATAAAACGAGTAAAACATTTTACAATTATAATAACATATTTACAATAAGCAAGCTTTGTTTTCTTCTCTTACGGGAGGCAATTTTCTTAAACGTTACACATTTATAAAACAACCGGGGCGGGACGGACCGGGTCCTTCTCACCTCACCCACCCAAAACAACCTGCCCCCTGGTGCCACCGCTAACCGCTGGCACGCACCCCTTGCCCAAGTCCAGGGTAGGTCCGGGTGTTGCCCAAACGGGTCGGGTAAAAAGTTCCTTACCCAGCAGTTATTTACAGGGACCCCACGTCCAGGGGACGTCACCGGTTTTGTTGGTGACAGGGCCTCGGCCGACTCTACCGCAGGCCCGTCCTCCAGTCAGCCTCTCCAGAGACTGCGGCTTGGTGAGAAGGTAGGTCGGGGGCTACACTGTTAACTCCGCTGCCGGAACAGCCTCCTCTGGCAACTGTCCCACAGACCACCACAGGGCAGCATGGATCCCCAATGCCACCATCATTCACGGGTGGCACTGTCCATAAAGACCCCATCTTCCACTGCCTGCAGTGCGAGTACGATTGCTCCTCCAGACCGGACTCCATTAACGGTAACTGTCCTCACTCCAATACAACTTCTTGTCGTCCTCCACCAGGGGCTCCGACCCCTGATGGCGCCCACTGAGGCTCCGACCGCAGTGGCGTTCAACAAGTCAGGCAGGGCCCGGCTCCTTCCACCCGGCGTACCGGATGGCGCCCCACGGAACATGGGGGCGTTCAACAAAGTATGACGGGAATGCAGGGACGGGACCTTTAAAACTTCAACTTGAAAACATTAACTTTGAAATTCAGGGGTTAATTCTTTGCGGAGTACGGCTCCAGGCATATCAGCGAGGGCGGGGTAGTCTGCGTTGCTTTATCCTGATACGACGCAGCTGGGGTGGCCCGCCTTTCATGGGCCAACACCATGGCGACCATCCTCCGGACCTCCGCCTTCCAGTCGAGCACCTGCTGCAATGATACACAGAATCTCGCCAACTCCTGCTCCAGCCAGGTGGCGGTCCCTGCAGGCAGCCGCTCTGAGCTCTGCTCCTCCGCATCAAAGGCCACTCCGCCTCTACCCCTTCTGAGCCCCGCCACTCCGGTGGCTGGGGCCGCTCCACCAGCCTCATTTGGCGACGACATTTCTACGCTTTTCCCCCTCGGTCGTTTGCAGGCACTCTTTTCTGCAGCCTGCTAGTTTCGTTTTGCGACTTCCGGCTCAGTTTCCGGCCGCGTTCCAAGGGGGCGGGGCTTTGGCTTTTGCGCCCTTTTCTCGGGGAAGAAGACACCCGGCTGTAGTTTTTCGCGCCCAAAAATGGCGGCAAGATGGCAACTTCTGAAATTTTTGCAACGGATCACCGCTGACTGTCCAATGCAAGGTGCACTTCAACAAGGTAAGTGGATGGGTAAGTATCCTGTTCGTGACGCCAAGTTTTTAGGTTGTGCCGCCCCGTGCCAGCAGCCGGCGCTGCTCGGGTCCAGCCCTTCAGGGGAGGTGGCTCGAGGGTCTCCGGACCCGGGGGACTCGCGGACATGCCGAATAAATGGGGGGACGTAGATGTACGGGCTGGGCTGTAGTAAGTTCGTGATGCCACCCATGGTGTGTGTTGAGGTTGCCGGTTGCGTTCAGGGTCCCCCACCCGGCAGGTGGTCTTCATCCTTTTCCTGCACTGTTTGTGTAAGGTGGACTTTCCTAGTGTGAAACTGTCAAGGGCGGGGGCCAGCCTCCCCGTCGCGGGGGCTGCTCGGGGAGATCGCGCCCGGATCTGGTGCCTTCTCCTCGGTGGCTCAATCGGGGCCGGACCCGGAGCTCGAGCAGCGCTCCTCGCCCACGAGTGAAAAGGGGATTTGGGATTGGTTTTTGGGATGGATAGAGTTCGTGACGCCACCCAGGGGTTGTGGTGATGGTGGGCACCACCGCTGCTGATGACGGGGTTCCTGGGAGCGATGGCGGGGAGCTAGGTGTTGACCCCTCCATGGGTAGGGGCTGTTGGTCCCGGGGCCTGGTGGATGGTTGGATTCCCGTAGGATGGGGGGCTCGCAGGGTGCAGGGTCGCGGTGCAGCGCGGCGTGGTGCCGGATGGCACTGGTGTACTCACTCAGACACAGATGGACAGAGCCTCTGGTAAACCAAACGGTTGGATGGACGGGGCCCACAGCCGGCTGCAGTGTTTCCCTGGATGGGTTGATGGTGGCTGTCATTTCCCTACACCTGTGTTTGTATGTTGACTCCAATGCCTGGGCACCGGTAGTCCGCTCCCCAACGTATATGTGCCGGAGGAGCCCCTTTGCCCGCAGACGCTGGCCCTTTGGATCTCTGGCCCTTGGCGGTGGTGCTTATCCGAAATGGTTGGGCTGTTGCCTTCAATCGGGACTTGGTTGGGAATGAACCCCTGAGGTCCAGACCACAATCAGAGAATTTGACTAGAGGTTGGCTTTAAGCCTAGTCGGGGTCTGAGTACCCTGCCTGGTGCTTGGCTCCAATCTGCTCCCCGGTTCGGTATTGGCTGGCCACCGCCCGACCCCGGGCCTACGGTTCCGCTGACCTTCGCCAACTCCTGCAGACCGCCACCACCGTCTGCCGACCTTGCTGGAAGTGCCCGGGATCTAACCCAGACACACACAGTTTTCACTCCTTACTCTCCACTGACCACAACTCAACTCTCTCTGTGTTTTTCCTGCCTCCAGGCTATGAACTCCTCGGTGGGTGGGGCAAACCACCTGGCTCCGCCCCACCTGGTGTGGCCATCAACCCTAGAGGGTGGCAACAAGGATTTAGTGTTTGACTGGTGTGACCTGTCCAGGGAAGGGGGGTGTATGGTGTTGTGTAGTGACCTGTGACCCCTGGCACCCGGGGGAGATGTTGTGCAGCAAGTTGTTAACCCCTCCGTGGGCAGGGATGGTGGCCCCGGGACCCGGTGACTCAGTGCAGGTGGCGGGTGACCCCAGGGGGTGTTGGTGTACTCAATGTTAGTAAAACACACAAGTCTCTGGTAAACCAAGGTGATGGAGGCCGGTGCCACGGCCGGTTGCGTTCAGGGTCCCCCACCCGGCTGGTGGTCTCTATCCTTTTCCTGCACTGTTTGTGTAAGGTGGACTTTCCTAGTGTGAAACTCAGGAGTCCGCTCCCGGCTGGATATGGCCTAAGGAGCCGTGCCCGCAGACGCTGGGCCGTGAGATCTATGGGCCCTGGCTGTGACCTCTTATCCCTAATCGGTGGGCTGTTGTCTTCTATGAGGGACTTTGGGTGGGACAGGACCTCTAGTCCTGGCCTCAATCAGTTAATTAACCAGTCCCCTTGGTTCCGGTTTCTGGCTTCAGGATCCTAGTACCCCCCTTTGTGCTACGGTTTCCCGGTCAGTTCCCCGTGTCGGTACCGGCGGGCTACAACCCTGTCCCGGTCCAATTCGGTTCCACCGAGCCATCTTCCCGTCTCCTGCTGACGGAGACCCCCGTCTGCCTCCTAGCCAGTGGCACCAGCTGGGTGGGTGTGTTCCAACCGCCTTGTCACGCCCACTGGTGTGTTTATCTTTCCCTTAGGTGGGGGGTGATTAGGGTTTCTGGTTGGCTGTGTGTTGCCTAATGAGGGAAGGTGTTATGCAGGGGCCTAACTGTGACTACCTGGTTTTGGCCAGGGCGTCACAATATCAAGGAAAATTTGGCAAGATTTATCCAGAAGTCCTCCTCTCCGGCCAGGGCTGGGTTTTTCTTCGTGAAGAAATGAGATGGCTCTCTCCGGCCATGTATAGACTATAGAGGTCTCAATCAAATTACGATCAAGAATAAATATCTGTTGAGACTTATACGGGAATTGTTCAACCGTACGCGAGGTTCCACAATCTTATCAAAACTTGACCTGCATGAAGCATATAATCTTGTCCGTATATGGTCTGAGAATGAATGGAAAACCGCCTTCAACACCCACGAAAATCACTACAGGTATCGAGTAATGCCATTTGGACTCAGCAATGCTCCTGTGGCCTTCCAAGAGTTTGTAAACAATATTTTCCGGGACTTGCTCTACTCATGTGTGGTCGTGTACCTGGATGGCTTCCTGATGTTCTTCCCCGACTTGTCAACACACAGGAGAAATGTTAACCAGGTCCTGCAGAGACTGATGGAGAACTTAAGCAGGCCTTCTCATCAGCAGCGGCACTGCATAGACCAGGAAACAATAAACAATTCGTAGAAGTGGATGATTCTTCCACTGGGGCCAGTGCGGTTCTCACTCAGAAATCTACAGGTAGGATGGTAATCTGCTGCTTCTTTTCCAAGGCCTTTTCTGCCCCTGAGAACAACTACTTGATTCGACACCGAAAATTGTTGGCAATTAAGATAGCTCTGTAGGATTGGCATTACCTACTAGAGGGGGCTGTGTATCCCATTGTCATCTACACAGACCACAAGAACTTGGCTTACTTGCAGTCTGCTCAGGGGCTGAATCCTCGCCAAGCCCGGTGATCACTGTTCTTTCCCCGCTTCAACTGTAGGGCACGTCAGTATTTGACTGGGTGCACTGTGACTGCTGTGCCCCGTTGTAAAGGGTTAATCTGGTCGTCCCATGTAATTTCTGCCTCCTCCCTGTTTTGTTGCAGCCAGTTATTCTGCTCCTCCTCCTGCTTCCCCCTATATAAACCTACTTCCTGCTCTGCTATGCCTCTCCTCACTTGTGAAATAGTAAGAATAAAGTCGGGCTCAACTGGTTATATGGGGGAGGTGCTATAAAGGAAAAAATCTCCAGATACTGTGATAAATCCCAAGCACTCAGTCGGATACAAGAATAATGCAAAAGTTTTTTATTTGTGGATTGTAAGCAAAAAGAACCACTACCAGTAGAGCAAAGCCAAGCCAACGTTTCGGCCTATGTTAGGCCTTTGTCAAGGTCTTGCCTATAAGAAATGATAGAGATTATTTACACACCAAAAGTGACATGACAAAAAATTACTTTACATATTTACAGATAATGTATATACACATACTTATGTGAGAGACCAATTAGTATGGACGAGTTAGACGTCCACAGATTCTATCGTAGGTAGGGCGTTTTTACTTTTCCAGCGTAGTTCGCTAAACGGAAAGGAGGAATATTTTTAGCACCAAAGGTACAGTATAACAAAGCCATATAGAAGGCACAAGCTTGCGTTGGTATAGTCGCAGAATCAAAAAGGCATACCAATAGTCAAATAACAATGTTACAGAGGTATAACATGCAAATGCGAGCAGACCGTCTGCTAGTGGGGGGATAAAATCGTATGAGCAGCGTCTTAGTGAGCAATCACAGGTAGCGGGAAAAATACCATTGGAATAGGCGTCATTGTGATAGTATGAGTCCAGGAGGCAGTAACCAGGAGGAGGTATCTGACTAGACAATAGATAAGCTAGTTAGGAAGCATTGTGGTACGGTTACTATCCAGCCTATGATAGGCATGAACGGACGTTAGGTTGGCTACAAAATAGGTTTGTGTCAGGATATGTGAGCACTTTGTGGGAAACATGAGGTCACAGGAGAGAACAAAACATACCCACAGTCAGGGAGAAACGAGACGCTATTGGTGAGGTAGAGGAAGTGCCTGAGGAAAAAAGGAAAATAAGAGAATGCTAAATGGCTGTATCAAGAAAAGCTAAAACCAGGTATGCAATATATAAAGCAGAGCATGAGAAAATAGAGCAGTTTGTGTAAAAGGCAGGATTTTACCTTTAGGGTATATGGCCTGGGGACAGAGTCCCAAAGAACAACCAAATATAGGTATACAGTATACAAGGTAGAGCATGTAAGTATATGGCAAAGTGTATGATAAGGTAGGATTTCACCTTTAGGATATATTGCATTGGCACAGTGTCTCAGAGAGAAATCAAACACAGGTGTGCAGTGTACAAGGTAGAGCATGTAAGTATGTTGCAGAGTACATGAAAAGGCAGGATTTTACCTTTAGGGCATCTGGCATGGGGACGGGGTCCCAGTGGAGCAGGCAGGAGGCGTGTGGCGTTGTGCTGTGTTGAAGAGCGGCCATTTAAAGGGGTGGCCGGCACTTTCTGGTGTGAGCCATGTGCGTCACCGCGCATGCGCGCGTGATGTCAGCGGTGACGCGAGCACGTGTCTGCGCACGCGTGACGCGTCATCACAGTGGGAAGGACAGGACCATAGATGGGCGGTGTGTGTGTGTGTGTGTGTACTGTGCGCGCTCTGCGTGCGCGCGACATGTCAGAGGGGGGAGATAGAATAGAGCAGTAGATGGGTGGAGTGTGCACGTGTATGCGCGCGCGTGCGCCGCGTCATGAAGGGGGGAACGGACAGAACTATGAATGGGCTGTGTATATGTGTATAATGCGCATGTGCGCTGCGTCATCAAGGGGGTCAGTTGAGACATCACGGATTGGGCTAATGCACATATGCGAAACGTCAATGTATATGTAAGAGACATCCTGCATTGGGCATAAACTGAGGGGTGGACCTATGGAGTGTGTACAAGAAGGGGTAAAGAATAAAGGAGATGTGATGAACGGCTACTATGGAGATATGTGTATATGTCTGGTTAAGGGGAAAATGTAGAAAGAGGATATGGGGGAGTTGTGGAAGTACCATTATGGGAAAGGGCAGAGAGATATGGAGGAATAGTGGACGTGTGTGAGGATAAAGAGAAAATTGTGTATGAATATAGAACATGTAAATCAGGAGATGTGGGATGGATGCATGTTGACTAAGGTTCAGGGAATAGGGATCACTAGATATAGAGAAAGTCTCCAAGATGTGTAGTGTGACGAGTGTGTGAACCTGGAAGAACAGCAACCTGAAAAATAATGGGTTAGAGATGCTACCTTATAGAAAGATGGTGCCTATAAAGAAAGTGTGAGGAATGGATCCTGCCAGTGAAAAGGGTGTTCAATATCTCTGAAAAAAAGAGAAAAGATGGGTTAGGACTGCCAGGTACACAAGATGTAAGTATAAAACACATACACATTGACAACATCACCTATATACGTATACTAAGTAGCCACCTCTGAAACTAACTAATAATTCGTTTCATATTCCCTATTCATGCCTAATGGTTCCAGAGTTTGTAGTGTGTGAATCCAGTACGCTTCGCGGTCCCGGAGGATTTGCACCCTATTGCCTCCCCTTCTGGGCAGTGGAACATATTCAAGCACCTGAAATCGAAGTTGGGACACCGAGTGTCCTCTGGCAGCAAAATGTGCTGGAATGGGAAGTATGGTCTGGCCGCAACGTATAGTAGACTTATGTTTACTTATGCGGTCTCGGACATGTTGGGTGGTCTCCCCAACATATCCGAGACCGCACGGACACTTTATCAGGTACACAACAAAGTTGGTGTCACAGGTATAGAAACCTTTAATGGGGTACTGCTTGCCAGTTCTAGGGTGCGAGAAGTGTTCGCCCTTAGTGACGTTAGAACACTGGACACAATGGAGGCATGGAAACGTTCCCTTCCGTGGTGTGGCCAGAAAACTCTGTCTGTCCTTGCTCACGGATGAACCAATGTCGGCTCGGACTAAAGTGTCCTTGATGTTCCGGGGGCGTTTGTGACAAATCAATGGTGGATGTTGGAATTCCGTGATGTCCGGATATGCACTGCCAAGAATTGACCAGTGTTTCCTAATGACATGACTGAAGGACGGGGAGAACGGATGGTAGGTGTTGACGAATGGTATCCGTGGGTTCTTATTGGGTTCCGGGTTGCGTGTAGGGGTGGTAGTGGATGCAATGTGGTAAGGGTAATCTCTGTCCAGAAACTTAGTACTCATCTCCCGGTGCCGGAGTTCACGAGTTACGGGATTGGAGACTATTCTATCTACTCTACAATGTTGAGAGATAGGCAAAGATTTTTTGATGTGCTTAGGGTGGCAGCTGCTGTATAAAAGAAGACTATTCTTGTCCGTTGGTTTAGTATAGATATCGGTTGAAATTTTTCCATCGGAGCCCCTGATAACAAGAGTGTCCAGAAAGCTCACTGAATCGCGGTCATAATGTAGGGTGAATGAGATGTTGGGGCAGACGGTGTTAATGTCATTGAAGAATTCAATAAGCGATTCTTCATTACCGATCCAGATGCAGAATATGTCATCAATAAACCGTTTCCAAAGGGGGATGTTACTAGAGAAAAGGGGATGAGAATAAATGTAATCCTCCTCAAATTTGGCCATGTAGATGTTAGCGTACGGGGGCGCTACGTGTGATCCCATAGCGGTCCCTTTCCGCTGTATGTAGAAGGTATCCTCAAAGAGAAAGAAGTTGTTTTCTAGGATTATCTTAAGGACATCCAAACAGAATTGTTTCTTCAAATCGTTAAAGTCAGTGTATGTATTGAGGAACCATTGAACAGCCTTGAGGCCCCCATGGTGATCAATACTGGTGTACAAGATGGTAACGTCCATGGTAACCATGAAGCAGTTCTCAGTGGGACAGTTGACATTAGATAGAGTTTCTAAAAAATGAGTGGTATCTTTCAGAAATGAGAGGGTGTTGGGAATGAGAGGTGTAAGTATTTTTTCCAAAGTGCGGGCCAGTGGTGATAGGATGGAGTCCGTTGAAGCCACGATAGGTCGGCCGGGGGGAGAAGTGAGATTTTTGTGTATTTTGGGGAGGGTATAAAATACGGGTGTGATGGGGTGGTTATTGATTAGAAAACTGGACAATTTGTTGTCTATGGTGGCATTGTTGGAGTAAAAGTTAACGAGGTCCTGAATGATAGAGTGAATGGTTGCAGTGGGATCCCGTGGGATAGAGGTGTAAGTAGTAGAGTCGCTGAGCTGGTTCTTAATCTCAGTTATGTAGTAAGATTTGTCAAGTACGACAATTGCGCCACCTTTGTCCGCAGGTTTTATAACCAAATGTGGATTGTTCTTGAGAGCAAGAAGGGCTCTTGATTCATCACTTGTCATATTGTGACGGAGGTGCATGTGTCCCTGACTAATGTCTGTTTTGACTTTGTTAATGTCACGTGTGACCAAGGATATGTATGTTTCAATTGGGTGGTAGTGTCTGGGAGGTTGAAAAGTGCTCGGGTTATTGAGGCCTAAGTCACGTAAAGTGAAGGAGGTTGGTTGGCATGAGTTAGTTAGGGCAACAACAGGGTTGATGTTGGGGAAGTCATGGGAGGTGGAGAAATGGGCTTTCAATCGGAGGTTTCTGAAAAATCGATTGAGTTCCTGTTCCAAGGCAAAGGTGTTGAGTGGGGGTGTGGGACAAAAAGTTAAACCTTTCTGTAAAACTTTGATCTCAATGGGTGTGAGTGTGAGAGAGGAAATATTGTATACGATGTTCTCCCTACCTGGGACCGCGTTGTTATTCTGTGTGGTGGAGCCCTGCTTCTTGCCCCTCCTGGTTTGCCTCGTGTTTGTGGACCGGTGCCTAAAAAAGAAGAGGAGGGACCAGAATAGCTCTGATCGCTGTCCGAGCTGTAGGCATTTGTGTAATTGCCTCGATGGGAAGGTCTGCGTTCTGAAGGAAATGAGGTGGTGCGCCATCTGTAAACGCGATTCTTGAGGTAGTCGTCTTGATCCCGAATAAATTTTGAGCGTTTGCGGGTCTGAAGGGTCTGCTGGAAATCTGTGACGATCTCCTTGTTTTTGGTTTTCAATGTAGAGAGATCCGTAGCTGGGAGGGTCTGGGACAGCTGTTCCTCTATGGTTTTAATGTTGGCATCAACAGTGTTGATTTCTTTTTGCAAATAATCCAGTGTTAGTATAATGATATCGAGAGAACATTTGTTGAGGATGCCTTCGAACTGATCACAGTATGTGGGATTATCAGCAAAAAGAGTTGGCCTTAAAGGGACTCTGAGTCCTCTGGGGATTCGTTGAGCACGGTGATACTCCGCAAGGGTAACTGCATGGAGCTCCAGCGACGTGTGCCGCTTTAACTCCTTCAGGTAATCCCTGGTGCGGAGTTCCTCCGTGGGTATAGTAAGAAATTGATTAGTTGCGGATATCCCAGCTAGGACAGTCGCAGCTTGATCGTTACTATATGAGAGCGTTGGGAGAGACATTAGAGGTGCTATACAGGAGCACCAACATAAATAAATAGTCAAATAGTAAGAATAAAGTCGGGCTCAACTGGTTATATGGGGGAGGTGCTATAAAGGAAAAAATCTCCAGATACTGTGATAAATCCCAAGCACTCAGTCGGATACAAGAATAATGCAAAAGTTTTTTATTTGTGGATTGTAAGCAAAAAGAACCACTACCAGTAGAGCAAAGCCAAGCCAACGTTTCGGCCTATGTTAGGCCTTTGTCAAGGTCTTGCCTATAAGAAATGATAGAGATTATTTACACACCAAAAGTGACATGACAAAAAATTACTTTACATATTTACAGATAATGTATATACACATACTTATGTGAGAGACCAATTAGTATGGACGAGTTAGACGTCCACAGATTCTATCGTAGGTAGGGCGTTTTTACTTTTCCAGCGTAGTTCGCTAAACGGAAAGGAGGAATATTTTTAGCACCAAAGGTACAGTATAACAAAGCCATATAGAAGGCACAAGCTTGCGTTGGTATAGTCGCAGAATCAAAAAGGCATACCAATAGTCAAATAACAATGTTACAGAGGTATAACATGCAAATGCGAGCAGACCGTCTGCTAGTGGGGGGATAAAATCGTATGAGCAGCGTCTTAGTGAGCAATCACAGGTAGCGGGAAAAATACCATTGGAATAGGCGTCATTGTGATAGTATGAGTCCAGGAGGCAGTAACCAGGAGGAGGTATCTGACTAGACAATAGATAAGCTAGTTAGGAAGCATTGTGGTACGGTTACTATCCAGCCTATGATAGGCATGAACGGACGTTAGGTTGGCTACAAAATAGGTTTGTGTCAGGATATGTGAGCACTTTGTGGGAAACATGAGGTCACAGGAGAGAACAAAACATACCCACAGTCAGGGAGAAACGAGACGCTATTGGTGAGGTAGAGGAAGTGCCTGAGGAAAAAAGGAAAATAAGAGAATGCTAAATGGCTGTATCAAGAAAAGCTAAAACCAGGTATGCAATATATAAAGCAGAGCATGAGAAAATAGAGCAGTTTGTGTAAAAGGCAGGATTTTACCTTTAGGGTATATGGCCTGGGGACAGAGTCCCAAAGAACAACCAAATATAGGTATACAGTATACAAGGTAGAGCATGTAAGTATATGGCAAAGTGTATGATAAGGTAGGATTTCACCTTTAGGATATATTGCATTGGCACAGTGTCTCAGAGAGAAATCAAACACAGGTGTGCAGTGTACAAGGTAGAGCATGTAAGTATGTTGCAGAGTACATGAAAAGGCAGGATTTTACCTTTAGGGCATCTGGCATGGGGACGGGGTCCCAGTGGAGCAGGCAGGAGGCGTGTGGCGTTGTGCTGCGTTGAAGAGCGGCCATTTAAAGGGGTGGCCGGCACTTCCTGGTGTGAGCCATGTGCGTCACCGCGCATGCGCGCGTGACGTCAGCGGTGACGCGAGCACGTGTCTGCGCACGCGTGACGCGTCATCACAGTGGGAAGGACAGGACCATAGATGGGCGGTGTGTGTGTGTGTGTGTGTACTGTGCGCGCTCTGCGTGCGCGCGACATGTCAGAGGGGGGAGATAGAATAGAGCAGTAGATGGGTGGAGTGTGCACGTGTATGCGCGCGCGTGCGCCGCGTCATGAAGGGGGGAACGGACAGAACTATGAATGGGCTGTGTATATGTGTATAATGCGCATGTGCGCTGCGTCATCAAGGGGGTCAGTTGAGACATCACGGATTGGGCTAATGCACATATGCGAAACGTCAATGTATATGTAAGAGACATCCTGCATTGGGCATAAACTGAGGGGTGGACCTATGGAGTGTGTACAAGAAGGGGTAAAGAATAAAGGAGATGTGATGAACGGCTACTATGGAGATATGTGTATATGTCTGGTTAAGGGGAAAATGTAGAAAGAGGATATGGGGGAGTTGTGGAAGTACCATTATGGGAAAGGGCAGAGAGATATGGAGGAATAGTGGACGTGTGTGAGGATAAAGAGAAAATTGTGTATGAATATAGAACATGTAAATCAGGAGATGTGGGATGGATGTATGTTGACTAAGGTTCAGGGAATAGGGATCACTAGATATAGAGAAAGTCTCCAAGATGTGTAGTGTGACGAGTGTGTGAACCTGGAAGAACAGCAACCTGAAAAATAATGGGTTAGAGATGCTACCTTATAGACGCGGCGCACGCGCGCGCATACACGTGCACACTCCACCCATCTACTGCTCTATTCTATCTCCCCCCTCTGACATGTCGCGCGCACGCAGAGCGCGCACAGTACACACACACACACACACACACCGCCCATCTATGGTCCTGTCCTTCCCACTGTGATGACGCGTCACGCGTGCGCAGACACGTGCTCGCGTCACCGCTGACGTCACGCGCGCATGCGCGGTGACGCACATGGCTCACACCAGGAAGTGCCGGCCACCCCTTTAAATGGCCGCTCTTCAACGCAGCACAACGCCACACGCCTCCTGCCTGCTCCACTGGGACCCCGTCCCCATGCCAGATGCCCTAAAGGTAAAATCCTGCCTTTTCATGTACTCTGCAACATACTTACATGCTCTACCTTGTACACTGCACACCTGTGTTTGATTTCTCTCTGAGACACTGTGCCAATGCAATATATCCTAAAGGTGAAATCCTACCTTATCATACACTTTGCCATATACTTACATGCTCTACCTTGTATACTGTATACCTATATTTGGTTGTTCTTTGGGACTCTGTCCCCAGGCCATATACCCTAAAGGTAAAATCCTGCCTTTTACACAAACTGCTCTATTTTCTCATGCTCTGCTTTATATATTGCATACCTGGTTTTAGCTTTTCTTGATACAGCCATTTAGCATTCTCTTATTTTCCTTTTTTCCTCAGGCACTTCCTCTACCTCACCAATAGCGTCTCGTTTCTCCCTGACTGTGGGTATGTTTTGTTCTCTCCTGTGACCTCATGTTTCCCACAAAGTGCTCACATATCCTGACACAAACCTATTTTGTAGCCAACCTAACGTCCGTTCATGCCTATCATAGGCTGGATAGTAACCGTACCACAATGCTTCCTAACTAGCTTATCTATTGTCTAGTCAGATACCTCCTCCTGGTTACTGCCTCCTGGACTCATACTATCACAATGACGCCTATTCCAATGGTATTTTTCCCGCTACCTGTGATTGCTCACTAAGACGCTGCTCATACGATTTTATCCCCCCACTAGCAGACGGTCTGCTCGCATTTGCATGTTATACCTCTGTAACATTGTTATTTGACTATTGGTATGCCTTTTTGATTCTGCGACTATACCAACGCAAGCTTGTGCCTTCTATATGGCTTTGTTATACTGTACCTTTGGTGCTAAAAATATTCCTCCTTTCCGTTTAGCGAACTACGCTGGAAAAGTAAAAACGCCCTACCTACGATAGAATCTGTGGACGTCTAACTCGTCCATACTAATTGGTCTCTCACATAAGTATGTGTATATACATTATCTGTAAATATGTAAAGTAATTTTTTGTCATGTCACTTTTGGTGTGTAAATAATCTCTATCATTTCTTATAGGCAAGACCTTGACAAAGGCCTAACATAGGCCGAAACGTTGGCTTGGCTTTGCTCTACTGGTAGTGGTTCTTTTTGCTTACAATCCACAAATAAAAAACTTTTGCATTATTCTTGTATCCGACTGAGTGCTTGGGATTTATCACAGTATCTGGAGATTTTTTCCTTTATAGCACCTCCCCCATATAACCAGTTGAGCCCGACTTTATTCTTACTATTTGACTATTTATTTATGTTGGTGCTCCTGTATAGCACCTCTAATGTCTCTCCCAACGCTCTCATATAGTAACGATCAAGCTGCGACTGTCCTAGCTGGGATATCCGCAACTAATCAATTTCTTACTATACCCACGGAGGAACTCCGCACCAGGGATTACCTGAAGGAGTTAAAGCGGCACACGTCGCTGGAGCTCCATGCAGTTACCCTTGCGGAGTATCACCGTGCTCAACGAATCCCCAGAGGACTCAGAGTCCCTTTAAGGCCAACTCTTTTTGCTGATAATCCCACATACTGTGATCAGTTCGAAGGCATCCTCAACAAATGTTCTCTCGATATCATTATACTAACACTGGATTATTTGCAAAAAGAAATCAACACTGTTGATGCCAACATTAAAACCATAGAGGAACAGCTGTCCCAGACCCTCCCAGCTACGGATCTCTCTACATTGAAAACCAAAAACAAGGAGATCGTCACAGATTTCCAGCAGACCCTTCAGACCCGCAAACGCTCAAAATTTATTCGGGATCAAGACGACTACCTCAAGAATCGCGTTTACAGATGGCGCACCACCTCATTTCCTTCAGAACGCAGACCTTCCCATCGAGGCAATTACACAAATGCCTACAGCTCGGACAGCGATCAGAGCTATTCTGGTCCCTCCTCTTCTTTTTTAGGCACCGGTCCACAAACACGAGGCAAACCAGGAGGGGCAAGAAGCAGGGCTCCACCACACAGAATAACAACGCGGTCCCAGGTAGGGAGAACATCGTATACAATATTTCCTCTCTCACACTCACACCCATTGAGATCAAAGTTTTACAGAAAGGTTTAACTTTTTGTCCCACACCCCCACTCAACACCTTTGCCTTGGAACAGGAACTCAATCGATTTTTCAGAAACCTCCGATTGAAAGCCCATTTCTCCACCTCCCATGACTTCCCCAACATCAACCCTGTTGTTGCCCTAACTAACTCATGCCAACCAACCTCCTTCACTTTACGTGACTTAGGCCTCAATAACCCGAGCACTTTTCAACCTCCCAGACACTACCACCCAATTGAAACATACATATCCTTGGTCACACGTGACATTAACAAAGTCAAAACAGACATTAGTCAGGGACACATGCACCTCCGTCACAATATGACAAGTGATGAATCAAGAGCCCTTCTTGCTCTCAAGAACAATCCCCATTTGGTTATAAAACCTGCGGACAAAGGTGGCGCAATTGTCGTACTTGACAAATCTTACTACATAACTGAGATTAAGAACCAGCTCAGCGACTCTACTACTTACACCTCTATCCCACGGGATCCCACTGCAACCATTCACTCTATCATTCAGGACCTCGTTAACTTTTACTCCAACAATGCCACCATAGACAACAAATTGTCCAGTTTTCTAATCAATAACCACCCCATCACACCCGTATTTTATACCCTCCCCAAAATACACAAAAATCTCACTTCTCCCCCCGGCCGACCTATCGTGGCTTCAACGGACTCCATCCTATCACCACTGGCCCGCACTTTGGAAAAAATACTTACACCTCTCATTCCCAACACCCTCTCATTTCTGAAAGATACCACTCATTTTTTAGAAACTCTATCTAATGTCAACTGTCCCACTGAGAACTGCTTCATGGTTACCATGGACGTTACCATCTTGTACACCAGTATTGATCACCATGGGGGCCTCAAGGCTGTTCAATGGTTCCTCAATACATACACTGACTTTAACGATTTGAAGAAACAATTCTGTTTGGATGTCCTTAAGATAATCCTAGAAAACAACTTCTTTCTCTTTGAGGATACCTTCTACATACAGCGGAAAGGGACCGCTATGGGATCACACGTAGCGCCCCCGTACGCTAACATCTACATGGCCAAATTTGAGGAGGATTACATTTATTCTCATCCCCTTTTCTCTAGTAACATCCCCCTTTGGAAACGGTTTATTGATGACATATTCTGCATCTGGATCGGTAATGAAGAATCGCTTATTGAATTCTTCAATGACATTAACACCGTCTGCCCCAACATCTCATTCACCCTACATTATGACCGCGATTCAGTGAGCTTTCTGGACACTCTTGTTATCAGGGGCTCCGATGGAAAAATTTCAACCGATATCTATACTAAACCAACGGACAAGAATAGTCTTCTTTTATACAGCAGCTGCCACCCTAAGCACATCAAAAAATCTTTGCCTATCTCTCAACATTGTAGAGTAGATAGAATAGTCTCCAATCCCGTAACTCGTGAACTCCGGCACCGGGAGATGAGTACTAAGTTTCTGGACAGAAATTACCCTTACCACATTGCATCCACTACCACCCCTACACGCAACCCGGAACCCAATAAGAACCCACGGATACCATTCGTCAACACCTACCATCCGTTCTCCCCGTCCTTCAGTCATGTCATTAGGAAACACTGGTCAATTCTTGGCAGTGCATATCCGGACATCACGGAATTCCAACATCCACCATTGATTTGTCACAAACGCCCCCGGAACATCAAGGACACTTTAGTCCGAGCCGACATTGGTTCATCCATGAGCAAGGACAGACAGAGTTTTCTGGCCACACCACGGAAGGGAACGTTTCCATGCCTCCATTGTGTCCAGTGTTCTAACGTCACTAAGGGCGAACACTTCTCGCACCCTAGAACTGGCAAGCAGTACCCCATTAAAGGTTTCTATACCTGTGACACCAACTTTGTTGTGTACCTGATAAAGTGTCCGTGCGGTCTCGGATATGTTGGGGAGACCACCCAACATGTCCGAGACCGCATAAGTAAACATAAGTCTACTATACGTTGCGGCCAGACCATACTTCCCATTCCAGCACATTTTGCTGCCAGAGGACACTCGGTGTCCCAACTTCGATTTCAGGTGCTTGAATATGTTCCACTGCCCAGAAGGGGAGGCAATAGGGTGCAAATCCTCCGGGACCGCGAAGCGTACTGGATTCACACACTACAAACTCTGGAACCATTAGGCATGAATAGGGAATATGAAACGAATTATTAGTTAGTTTCAGAGGTGGCTACTTAGTATACGTATATAGGTGATGTTGTCAATGTGTATGTGTTTTATACTTACATCTTGTGTACCTGGCAGTCCTAACCCATCTTTTCTCTTTTTTTCAGAGATATTGAACACCCTTTTCACTGGCAGGATCCATTCCTCACACTTTCTTTATAGGCACCATCTTTCTATAAGGTAGCATCTCTAACCCATTATTTTTCAGGTTGCTGTTCTTCCAGGTTCACACACTCGTCACACTACACATCTTGGAGACTTTCTCTATATCTAGTGATCCCTATTCCCTGAACCTTAGTCAACATACATCCATCCCACATCTCCTGATTTACATGTTCTATATTCATACACAATTTTCTCTTTATCCTCACACACGTCCACTATTCCTCCATATCTCTCTGCCCTTTCCCATAATGGTACTTCCACAACTCCCCCATATCCTCTTTCTACATTTTCCCCTTAACCAGACATATACACATATCTCCATAGTAGCCGTTCATCACATCTCCTTTATTCTTTACCCCTTCTTGTACACACTCCATAGGTCCACCCCTCAGTTTATGCCCAATGCAGGATGTCTCTTACATATACATTGACGTTTCGCATATGTGCATTAGCCCAATCCGTGATGTCTCAACTGACCCCCTTGATGACGCAGCGCACATGCGCATTATACACATATACACAGCCCATTCATAGTTCTGTCCGTTCCCCCCTTCATGACGCGGCGCACGCGCGCGCATACACGTGCACACTCCACCCATCTACTGCTCTATTCTATCTCCCCCCTCTGACATGTCGCGCGCACGCAGAGCGCGCACAGTACACACACACACACACACACCGCCCATCTATGGTCCTGTCCTTCCCACTGTGATGACGCGTCACGCGTGCGCAGACACGTGCTCGCGTCACCGCTGACGTCACGCGCGCATGCGCGGTGACGCACATGGCTCACACCAGGAAGTGCCGGCCACCCCTTTAAATGGCCGCTCTTCAACGCAGCACAACGCCACACGCCTCCTGCCTGCTCCACTGGGACCCCGTCCCCATGCCAGATGCCCTAAAGGTAAAATCCTGCCTTTTCATGTACTCTGCAACATACTTACATGCTCTACCTTGTACACTGCACACCTGTGTTTGATTTCTCTCTGAGACACTGTGCCAATGCAATATATCCTAAAGGTGAAATCCTACCTTATCATACACTTTGCCATATACTTACATGCTCTACCTTGTATACTGTATACCTATATTTGGTTGTTCTTTGGGACTCTGTCCCCAGGCCATATACCCTAAAGGTAAAATCCTGCCTTTTACACAAACTGCTCTATTTTCTCATGCTCTGCTTTATATATTGCATACCTGGTTTTAGCTTTTCTTGATACAGCCATTTAGCATTCTCTTATTTTCCTTTTTTCCTCAGGCACTTCCTCTACCTCACCAATAGCGTCTCGTTTCTCCCTGACTGTGGGTATGTTTTGTTCTCTCCTGTGACCTCATGTTTCCCACAAAGTGCTCACATATCCTGACACAAACCTATTTTGTAGCCAACCTAACGTCCGTTCATGCCTATCATAGGCTGGATAGTAACCGTACCACAATGCTTCCTAACTAGCTTATCTATTGTCTAGTCAGATACCTCCTCCTGGTTACTGCCTCCTGGACTCATACTATCACAATGACGCCTATTCCAATGGTATTTTTCCCGCTACCTGTGATTGCTCACTAAGACGCTGCTCATACGATTTTATCCCCCCACTAGCAGACGGTCTGCTCGCATTTGCATGTTATACCTCTGTAACATTGTTATTTGACTATTGGTATGCCTTTTTGATTCTGCGACTATACCAACGCAAGCTTGTGCCTTCTATATGGCTTTGTTATACTGTACCTTTGGTGCTAAAAATATTCCTCCTTTCCGTTTAGCGAACTACGCTGGAAAAGTAAAAACGCCCTACCTACGATAGAATCTGTGGACGTCTAACTCGTCCATACTAATTGGTCTCTCACATAAGTATGTGTATATACATTATCTGTAAATATGTAAAGTAATTTTTTGTCATGTCACTTTTGGTGTGTAAATAATCTCTATCATTTCTTATAGGCAAGACCTTGACAAAGGCCTAACATAGGCCGAAACGTTGGCTTGGCTTTGCTCTACTGGTAGTGGTTCTTTTTGCTTACAATCCACAAATAAAAAACTTTTGCATTATTCTTGTATCCGACTGAGTGCTTGGGATTTATCACAGTATCTCCTCACTTGTGAGACCTGGAGACTTGCTGTTCCTGGTTATGCAGCCTGTCGCTGGTGAGAGAATATGGCTGACGCCATTAGAGACAGAATCAGGGGGAAGGCGATTCCTGATTCACCTGCCTTACGGGTGAGCAAATCCCCTTCTCTCCTGAGGCTCAGGCACTTATGCACAGCGGCCGGCGGAACGCACGGCGAACACGCCCGCTGTACTGCTTGAGTTCTCCTTCCCTTTCCTGACAGGGAGAGTGCTGAAGCTGCACGCTGTCCCGTCTTGCCTGCACCCATTCGCCCCGCTTTGAATGATGCGACGGCTGCACGCCTGCCCTGTCTCCGAGGCTACACAGCGCTGCCATCTCTGTTAACTATTCCCTATTTCCCACCCCGTCCTTTTAGTAACATGGCAGCTGCACACCCACCTTGGCAGGTACACAGTGCCTTAGCTCCTTTCCGGCCTGTGGGTCCTATAAGTTTCCCTTTCTCTTCCCTCCAGCTGAAACGAACATCAAGGTGGACACGCTCTCCAGGCCCTTTTCATCTGCTGACCAAAAGGAGGAACCTCAACACATCATTGAACCCTCCAAAATGCTCACAGTAGCTCCGGTAAGTTTGGCTCGAGTTAAACCCGGAAAGACTTTGTTGCTGAAGTGGAGAGGATATTAGTGTTGCAGCGCAGTCACTCCTCTAAGCTTGCAGATCACGCCAGGCAAAAGAAGACAAGTCTTCTTGTGCCGCCCCTGCAGTGGATCTAACCGCTTGGATCCATGTGCTTGCTTGGGGCTCGAGGGTCTCCGTACCCAGGCGCTTGGGGCCACTCTAAATGTAAAGGTGGGAGTTATTTACAGGGGAGTTATAGTTTGTGACGACACCCATGATGTACGGTAATGAGGGGATACAACCGCTGCCCGGGGTTATGGAGGGGGGCAGCAAGGTGTCGTTGCCCTCCACGAGTAGGGGAAGGCCCCGGGACTCGGTGGGATGCCGTGAGATGCAGGGATCACTCTGGTCACTCAGGTCACTCAGTCAATAAGCAGACGCTGACAACCGGGTAAACCAAATCTCGGGGTATCGCTGCTGCTTGAGGGGAGCTCGTCCGGGTCCCGTCCCCTGCAGTGTTGCCTGGTGATCCGTGACCTGCCTCCTGGCACTAAGTTTAACTGCAACGTAGTGGTCCAGTAGTCTGAAACTTGCCGGGCCCCGCTCCCCACATTCTCATGACGCGGCATTACTGTTGGCCAACCCTGCGCAAAGACATTGTATTTTGAACACGTCCCTATCACGTGACAAAAGGGACGTCATCCCTGGAAGCAGCCCATACAGTCTAGCACTACCCTGAGCACAGTGTGACCACTGGTGAGGTTTGCGCGCTCACGAGATTATGGGCGGGTTCTTGCTGATAACAATCACAGCCCCGCCCATAATCACTTGCCTACGCACACATCACCAGCGGTCACACTGCTCAGTCCCGTGAGACTGGCACTGGGCATGCGCAGGGATGGCTGGAGCAGTGGGCAGTGCATGAGCTATGGAAAGGAGCGATGGGGGCGGCATACAGGACCAGGAGGCAGAATAACGGACGCCAGAGAGCCCGCCCCCGTGTCACATTTACAGTATCTGAATACAAAAAGGTACCACTTTATGAAGTCTTTATTTTGGTCTCACATGGGGCACAATAATAACAGGGACCTTTCTAGAATGCAGCCCAGGAGCTGCAGAGGGGGAAGATTTTAGGTTTTGGGCGAAATTTCTGCTGACAGGTTCCCTTTAAGCCCACTTTACACGCTGCGATATCGGTATCGATATCGCTAGCGAGCATACCAGCCCCCATCTGTTGTACGTCACGGGCAAATCGCTGCCCGTGGTGCACAATATCGCTTACACCCGTCACACAGACTTACCTTCCCTGCAACGTCGCTGTGGCCGGCAAACCGCCTCCTTTCTAAGGAGTTCCTGCGGTGTCACACATAGCGATGTGTGCTGCCGCAGGAACGACGAACAACATCATACCTGCAGCAGCAACGATATTTGGGATATCCTGTGCTGTCAGCCATCTGGCTCGATGGCCTTCATGATTATCTCCCGGTGTACTCCAGTTGCTCTGGCATCAGGGTAGTAGTGGCCAGATTTTCCAAATTGGCTCACTTCACTCTTTTGTCCTGTCTTGCTTCTGCTTGTGTGCTCGCAAAGCAGTTCGTCCAGCATGTCTTCCACTTGCATGGTCTACTCCTCCACATAGTTTCTGATAGATCCGTCTAGTTCACATCTAGCTTCTTTCGGGCCATCTGCAAGCTGCTGAATGTCATCCTGGACTTCTCTTCAGCCTCAGTCCAACAGTCAAATGAAGGAGGTCAATCAAATTCTGATGAATTTCCTGCGGCACTTTATTAATGCACACCATACAGATTGGGTCAAGCTTTTACCTTGGGATGACAATCATGTGAGTGAGTCTTCCACAAATTCTTCATTCTACTTTGTACATGGGCAGCAGCCCAATATTCCTTTCCCAAGTTGGGTCCTTGCTTTATCGGTCCCTCCGATGTTCTCCTACAAGTTGAAGCTTACAGCCTCCCTATGTATCCCCAATTCTTTCCACTTGTCTCTCCTCAAGCTTGTCATCCACATCAAGAATCCTCATACCCTGCCTTCACCAGTCAGCTTGGAGGACATCTTTGAGGTAAAAAAAACATCCTGGATCTGAAAAA
Organism: Anomaloglossus baeobatrachus; assembly: GCF_048569485.1. Classification (NCBI taxonomy): domain Eukaryota; kingdom Metazoa; phylum Chordata; class Amphibia; order Anura; family Aromobatidae; genus Anomaloglossus; species Anomaloglossus baeobatrachus. Next base: position 204,410,852 of record NC_134356.1, read on the forward strand.
GGTGAAAGGTAAAACCTTTTTGCTAGTGGTTAGATGGGTTTTGGCCTTGAGAGGTCATGGGAGGCCAAGTAGAATAGTAATGCTCCTCTTCTCAAGAGATTCCTTTTGGACTTGGAAAGGAGGGGGTCTAAAGGGTGCTTTACACCCTGCAACATTGCTAGCATTTTCTGGCGATGTCGAGCTCGATAGCACCCATCCCCGCTGTATGGCTGATATGTGGTGATCGCTACCGTAGCGAACATTATCGCTACGGCAGTGTCACACGCACATACCTGCTCTGCGATGTTACAGCAGCGTCACTGAACCGCCGCCCAATAGAAAAGGAGGGGAGGAGATGAGCGTCCGGAACATGCCGCCCACCTCCTTCTTTCCTCCTTTTCCGGTGCACAGCGGTAAGGTAGTGGTTGTGGCTCCTGCAGTGTCACACACAGCGATGTGTGATGCCGCAGAAGCGACAAACCACATCGCTACTGAGCAGAAAATGATATTTTGTTTTAGAATGACCTCTCCATGACCACCGATTTTTCCCTCTTTTGCGATCGTTTACGGTCGCTCAGAGGTGTCACACGCTGCGCTCTCGCTAACGAGGCCGGATGTGTGTCACAACCACCGTGAACCCGGCGATATCTCATTAGTGATGTCGCAGCATGTAAAGCCCCCTTAAGGGGGGTACTGTAACGCCGGTGTCCCCGCACTGTCCTGCTTCCTCTTCCCAGCAGGAATGCCAGTGCACCTATCATGCCTGCTGCTCTGCAATGGTGTCTGCTCCTGTCTCCGGCTTCTGGGGCCTGTGCACGCTGAACAGGACTCCCACTAATGCACTTATTGTGTCGCGGGCGGAGGAGGGGACGCTGCGCTCACCCACTGCTCAGGGTCCGGCTGCTGCTGCTCGGTGGTGGCTCGAGCGGTGGGCCGGATCCCGGGGACTCGAGCGGCGCTCCTCACCCGTGAGTGAAAAGGGGAATGATTTTGGGGATTTATTGTCCGTGACGCCACCCACGGTTGTGGTGAAGTTGGGACACCACCGCTGCTCTGGACGGGGATCCCGGGAGCGATGACAGGGAGCAGCTTGGATGTTGGTTCTCCCCTCCGTGGGTAGGGGGGTTGGTTGTCCCGGGGCCCTTTGAGGGTTTGGGAATGGCAGGCGGGTTACGGGGCCTGGTGAGGTGCAGGGTCGCGGGGGCAGCGCTGTGCCGCACGGCACGGTGGTACTCACTCAGCCAGTAATCCACACAGAGTCTCTGATCAAACAAACGGCTGGATGGACGGGTCCCACAGGCGGCTGCGGTTGTTCTTCTCCCGGCAGGTTGATGGTGACTGCCTTTCCCTGCACCTGTGTAGCGTGTACGGTTCCAATGGGTTCCCACCGGTAACCCGCTACCCAGCTTGGATGGAGGCTGAGGGAGCCCCTTTTACCCGCAGGCTCTGGCCCTGGGAACTGTAGCCATGGCGGTGACTGTGTTTCCCTTCACGGTTTGAGCTGTCGCCTTCTATCGGGACTTGACTGCTGGGAAATCCAGGAGGTTCCCTTCGCTAACGGATTTGACAAATTGAACGGCGACTCCAAGCCTTGTCGGGGTCCGTAAGCCCTGCCGGATGGTGCTGGCTTCTCTTTGTTCACTGGTCCGGTACCGCCGGGCCACCTCCCGTCCACGGTCCTTACGGCTCACTCTAATCGGCCTCTCCTGCAGACGGTCACCACCGTCTGCCAACCTTGCTGTACCGTCCGGGCCACACACCCGGACCACCTTCAGACTGCTCCACTACCACTTCACTTCCTCACTCCTCAAACTTCAAAACTCATCTCTTTCCTTTTCCCGCCTCCAGGACTGTGAACTCCTCGGTGGGTGGGACCAACCGCCTGGCCCACCCCCTGGTGTGGACATCAGCCCCTGGAGGAAGGCAACAAGGATTTTGTGTTTGGCTTCGGTGTGCCTAACCGGGGTGTGGGGAGTGTTGGTGTTGTTCTGTGACGACCTGGCTTGTCCAGGGCGCCACAATTGCGCAAACGCGCAACTTCCCATTCTTAAAGGACCAGCGTACTTTGACCCGGAAGTGCTGAAAGCCCATGGGTATTTAAGGCATCCTTCCCTTATGGGAGATACGTGAACAATGTGGCCTTACTGCTAGAGATGCACTTGCTAGTTCTCAGGTCCCGTTCCCTGTATTCTGTGTCTGTTACCTGTGTGTGATGCCCTGGACCCCCAGGGGTCACAGTACAGTAACACACACACCCTCCCCTGGTTAGGTGACACCAGTCAAACAAAATCCTTGTTGCCTCCCTCCAGGGTCTGATGTCCACACCAGGTGGGGCGGAGCCAGGCGGTTGGCCCCTCCCACCGAGTAGTTCACAGGCCTGGAGGTGAAAAAGTAGGGAGTTAGAGTTGGAGTTGAGGAGTAGAGAGTGGGAGTGTGAGGAGTAAAAACTGTGTGTGTCTGGGTTGGAGCCCAGGCACAATCAGCAAGGTCGGCAGACGGTGGTGGTTGTCTGCAGGAGTTGGTGGAGGTCAGCGGAACCGTAGGACCGGGGTCGGGCGGTGGCCCGCCGGTACCGAACCGGGGAGCAGATTGAAACCAAGCACCAAGGCAGGGTACTCAGACCCCCACTAGGCTCGGAGCCGCCGTAAAGGTAAAATTCTCTGATTGTGGTCTGGACCTCAGGGGTTCATTCCAACCAAGTCCCGTCAGAAGGCAACAGCCCAACCCGTCCGGATAAGAGCCACCGCCAAGGGCCAGAGATCAAAGGGCCAGCACCTGCGGGCAACCGGGCTCTCCCGACACGTACACGCCGGGGAGCGGATTACCCGTGGGAAGCCATAGGAGTCAAATTCACATAAACAGGTGCAGGGAACGACAGCCACCATCAACCCGTCCGGGGAGAGTGAGAACACCGCAGCCGGCTGTGGGCCCCGTCCATCCAGCCATTTGGTTTACCAGAGACTCTGTCCTTTGTGTCTGAGTGAGTACAACAGTGCCATCCAGCACCGCGCTGCACCACAACATTGCACCTGCGCCCACGCTGCCTCTGTATAGCCCCACAAGTGTTGTGTCGGTGCATTACCTTCAGGGACTCCACGTGGATGGAACAGTCTGGTCACAGGTAGGGAACCTTCTTCTAGGATTGTCGTGACGCCACTCTCAGAATTGCGGTCAGTGGAGACCGCCACTGCAGGTTAGGGATGCCTGGGGCTGATGGTGGGTGCAGTCAGTTGTAATAGCCTCCTGAGAGTGAGGCATGCCCCAGGGCCCCGTGTAGGTGGGTGGAACTACAAGTCGCAGAATGACTCACACGCACAAGCAGAATGTCTTTCAGGGGTTTTACTCACTGATGGTGGCAGGGTGAGTAACCCGGGCGTAGCTGGGATGAACCAGGCTGGAACCAGGTGTCCTTCAGGCTGACTGATGAGGGTGGCTACCGACTCGCCTTCCTTAGCCCTTTGCGTTTTGGGGTAACCCCTGCTTGAAGCCCTGCTGGGGTCGCCCAGGGAAGTTGCTGGTGCCTCTCTCCCCTTCCTTTTGGCCCGTTTGCTTGTAGCCTGGACCAGATCACTCCGGCTGCTTGCCTCCTGTGAGCTATGGGCCCTCACTTTGCTACGTGGCTGCGGACTCTGTGGTGTTGTCTTGGGGGTGTAAAGTGCCCCCTCATGCAGGTTTGGCAAAGGACAGGTGGATCTATCCCTGCACTGGGACCTGTTACCCGTTTGGGCCTGGTATCTCCCTGACAGTCTCCTTACTTTCCACTCCGTTGCTCTCTCTTTAGCCGTGGGTGGATTTCGGGCAGCAATGCCAGGTGACCGTTCTCCCCCGTCGGTAGTCACTGCGCGTACGTTGTCAGAATTGTGTAGAGCTACAGGGTCTGCTTCTGCTCTCCCTGAACTTCACCACTCAACTGTTCTCGGCTCACTGTTCCCTCCTCTCCTGTTCTTGCCTACGTCACCTAGCAACCAGGCTCCCTACCACACCCCTTGAGTGGAGATGGAGGCTTCGCCCCCTCCTGGGATCCCCAGGGGTCCTCTCAAAGGTAAATGTGTGAGACCTGATCACTATGCGCCTGTGTAGTCACACCTCGGTCAGCCTTCTGGATTACCTGTTTTGTACTGTCCCCAGCATGGGTGCAGTACTCAGTGGTGCCTGACCAGGTCAGGGGCGCCACACCTCCCCGCATCCGGCCCCTGCACCTGCACCCATACCTCCACCCTCAACCGGGCCCCGGGACCAACAGCCCCTACCCACGGAGGGGTCAACACCTTAGCTGCTCTCCGCCATCGCTCCCGGGATCCCCCGTCACCAGCAGCGGTGGTGCCCACTGTCACCACAACCCGTGGGTGGCGTCACGACCGACATCCCCAAATACCCACCAACAACTTTCCCCTTTTCACTCGTGGGCGAGGAGGCGCTGCTCGAGCCTCGGGTCCGGCCCCGTGCTCGAGCCACCGAGGAGCAGAAGCACCGGACCCGAGCGCCAGCGATTCCCAGGCTAGCGCGTTCCCAACCCCTTCTGCCCGTGACATGTGCCTTCTAACCCATAACTGTGTTCTAGTACCTGCTGTACCTGCCTGAAATGGCCATGCATCTGGAAGTCTGAAGAATGGAGGCCTCACCGCATAATTTGTAGGACTTTACAGGTTTTCACTGGACAACCCCTTTATCTACAGGATAAGTGATAATTTATTGGTTGGTGGATGTCCAAACACTGGGACTTGCACCGATCAACAGATTGGGAAATTTTTATCCTATTGGAGTAGTTCTAACCCAGCTAGAAGTAGGCTGGATGCCTGACTGCTGCTACATTTATTCTCTATAGGGCTGCGGGAATAAGCTGAGCACAGCACTAAGCAGTCCCATCGGGAATAATTCGAGCTACCACTCCATTTTAAAGGACATTGAATTACCCCGTTCTGTAGATTGGTACGCGTCCTAGAGGTAAGACCCCCCCTCCGCCGATGTATATTTTATCACTGGATTATAAATCCGGATACCAACAAAGTGAAGGAGAATTCTGAAGTTTCGTGCACGTTTAGTATTTTCTCCTTGCAGATTTGGTACAGAAAATAATCTACAGCATGTCAATTCTTTCAGAGTTTCTGCAGTGTTTTTTTCAAACATTGACTTCAATTTGGAGAAACTAATGTAAAAACGCACGTTGTGCTTTTTTTTTTTTTTTGGCAAGAGATGCAGAAACAGTGCAGAAATTTCTGCGATCAAATAATCAATGGGTAACTTACCCTTATACAAGCTGTACACTGACTACTTTACATTGTATCAAAGTGTGTTATCTTTAGTGTTGTCCCATGAAAAAATATAATAAAATATTTACAAAAATGTGAGAGGTGTGCTTACTTTTGTGATATGCTAAAACTTCACTTACTTTTGTGATATGCTAATGTCGCGGGCGGAGGAGGGGACGCTGCGCTCTCCCACTGCTCAGGTCCGGCTGCTGCTGCGGCTGCTGCTGCTCGGTGGTGGCTCGAGCGGTGGGCCGGATCCCGGGGACTCGAGCGGCGCTCCTCGCCCGTGAGTGAAAAGGGGGATGGATTTTGATTGTGTGGGTTTTGATTATTGTCCGTGACGCCACCCACGGTTGTTGTGATATTGGTGACACCACCGCTGCTCTGGACGGGGATCCCGGGAGCGGTGACAGGGAGCAGCTTTGTTGTTAGTTCTCCCCTCCGTGGGTAGGGGGTTGGTTGTCTCGGGGCCCGGTGATGGGGTAGGGATGGATTGCAGGCAGGTTACAGGGCCTGGTGAGGTGCAGGGTCGCGGGGGCAGCGCTGTGCCGCACGGCACGGTGGTACTCACTCAGCCCAATGATGAGGACACAGTTCTCGGTAAAACACACGGCTGGATGGACGGGTCCCACAGACGGCTGCGGTGTTGTTTTCTCCCGGCAGGTTGGTGGTGACTGCCTTTCCCTGCACCTAAGTAGTTTGTACGGTTCCAATGGGTTCCCACCGGTAACCCGCTCCCCGGCTTGGATGTGGGCCGGAGGAGCCCCTTTTGCCCGCAGGCTCTGGCCCTGGGAAACAGTTGCCTTGGCGGTGGCGGTGTCTCCCTCACTTGGTTGGACTGTTGCCTTCTGTCGGGACTTGGTCGCTGGGAAACCCAGGAGGTTCCCTTCACTAACGAATTCGGCAAATTCACGGCGACTCCTAGCCTTGCCGGGGTCCGTAAGCCCCTGTCAGATGGTGCTGGCTTCTCTTTGCGTACCGGTCCGGTACCGCCGGGCCACCACCCGTCCACGGTCCTTACGGTAGACTCCAATCGGCCACTCCTGCAGACGGTCACCACCGTCTGCCAACCTTGCTGATCTGTCCGGGCCACACACCCGGACCAACTTCAGGCTGCTCAACTACCACTTCCTTCCACTTTCACTTCTCAAACTCTATCTGCCTGGTTTTCCCGCCTCCAGGACTGTGAACTCCTCGGTGGGTGGGACCAACCGCCTGGCCCACCCCCTGGTGTGGACATCAGCCCCTGGAGGAAGGCAACAAGGGTTTGTGTCTGACTTCGGTGTGCCTGACCGGGAGTGTGGGGTGTGTGGGTGTCGTTCCCTGTGGCCCCTGGCTTGTCCAGGGCGCCACACTAAAACTTCCCAGGACAGGTGGCTGCAGGTCGGGTCCCGTCCTTCTCTGCTCTTATTCACATTGATGTCACATACTAGAGTAGTGCCGTCCCCACTAATAACACCTTGTCACTTTGTGATGGCTTTTAGGATTTTTATCAAATAGTGTTAACCAAGCGCCCCTTGTTCTTTACATATACTACTACAAGTGCATTTCAATACATTAGAATATCTTCAAAAAGTTAATTTATTTCAGTAATTCAATACAAAAAGGGAAACATATTATATAGAGTCATTACACAGAGAGTGATCTATTTCAAGTGAAGTGTTTATCTCTGCTAATGTTGATGATAATGGCTTAAAGCCAATGAAAACCCAAAAGTGATTATCTCAGAAAATTGGAATAATTACCACAAAATACTTGCAAAGCCTTCCTAAGCATTTAAAATGGTCCCTTAGTCTGGTTCAGTAGGCTACACAATCATGGGAAGACTGCTGACTTGACAGATGTCCAGAAGGCAGTCATTGACACACTCCACAAGGAGGGTAAGCCACAAAAGGGTCATTGCTAAAGAAGCTGGCTGTTCATAGAGTACTGTATCCAAGCATATTAATGGAAAGTTGAGTGGAAGGAAAAAGTGTGGTAGAAAAAGGTGCACAAGCAACCGGGATAACCGCAGCCTTGATAGGATTGTTAAGAAAAGGCCATTCAAAAATGTGGGGGAGATTCACAAGGAGTGGACTGCTGCTGGAGTCAGTGCTTCAAGAGCCACTACACACAGACGTATCCAGGACATGAGCTACAAGTGTCACATTCCTTGTGTTAGGCCACTCATGACCAATAGACAATGCCCGAAGCGTCTTTCCTGGGCCAAGGAGAGAAAGATCTGGACTGTTGCTCAGTGGTCCCAGATGTTGTTTTCAGATGAAATTAGATTTTGCATTTAATTTGAAAATCTTGGTCCCAGAGTCTGGAGGAAGAGTGGAGAGGCCACAATCCAAGCTGTGTGAGGTCTAGTGTGAGGTTTCCACAATCAGTGATGGTTTGGGGAGCCATGTCATCTGCTGGTGTAGGTCCACTGTGTTTTATCAATACCAAAGTCAGTGCAGCCGTCTACCAGGAAATTTTAGAGCACTTCATGCTTCTCTCTGCCTACAAGCTTTTTGGAGATGGAAATTTCATTTTCCAGCAGGACTTGGCACCTGTCTCCACCCTGCCAAAAGTACCAATACCTGGATTACTAACCACAGTATCACTGTGCTTGATTGGCCAGCAAACTCACCTGACCTAAACCCTATAGAGAATCTATGAGAGACATAAGACCTAACAATGCAGACGAGCTGAAGGCTACTATCAAAGCAATCTGGGCTCCTGTACCGACCCGCGGTCGGCCGCAGCCGAGCCGCTCGGATCCGGGCTTGTTGGTGGGTGGCTCGAGCGCCTCCGAAACCGGGGTCACTTTGCTCTGAAAGGGGATGCTGGCGCTTTTTGTGGGGGTTAGGTAGGTGCACGGCCGGAGCCGCGCTTGAGTTTGTGACGCCACCCACGGGCTGTGGTGAAGATAGACACCACCACTGCAGTTACGGGGCACCCGGGGGAGATGGTAGTGCAGCAAAATGTTAACCCCTCCGTGGGTAGGGATGATGGCCCCGGGACCCGTTGGGGATAGCTGGGCGGTGCAGAGTGATGTGCGAAGCCAGAGGGCACTGTTGTTCTCACGATTAGTAACACACACGAGTCTCTGGTAAACCAAGATGATGGTGGTCGGTGCCCGCAGCCGGCTGCGTCTGGTCCCCCACCCGGTTGGATGGTCTTTGCCTTTCTCCTGCACCGTGTTGTGTAGCTTTAGACTGCCTGTGCTTCAGCGACGGGAGTCTGCTCCCCGGCTTTGTGTATGTCAGGAGAGCCCGTTTGCCCGCAGACGCTGGCCCGTGGGATCTCTCTGCCTGTGCGGTGGCTTTCTATCCCCCTCGGTGGGCTGTTGTCTTCAGTCGGGACTTGGGTGGGAAAGGACCTATATTCCAGACTGCAATCAGTTAATTAACTCAGTCCAGTGGATTCTGCACCTCGTTTCTGGGTCTGAGTACCCCCTTGTGTGCTCCGGTTTCCGAGTTGGTTCCCCAGGTCGGTACTGGCGGGCCACTACCCTGTTCCAGTCCACCACGGTTCCACCAAGCCGTCTTCCCGGCTCCTGCAGGCAGAGGCTTCCGTATGCCTCCTAGCCAAAGGTGCCCGGGCTCCAACCCCAGAACCTGTCAGACTGCTGCAGACCTGGGCACAGGCCTGCTTCCACTCTCTTTCACTCCTGTCACTAATCTGACTGCCACTGATCTCACTGAGTTTCCTGCCTCAGGCCCTCTGAACTCCTCGGTGGGCGTGGCCAACTGCCTGGCTCCGCCCCCTGTTGTGTTCATCAAGCACTGAGGGAGGTGACTAGGGTTTTTGTGTTTGGCTGATGACTCCTATTTAGGGGACCGGTGTTATACGGGGCACTAGATGTGACTACCTGGCTAGTCCAGGGCGTCACACTTCCATAACACCTCAGCAGTGCTACAGGCTGATCGCCTCCATGCCACACCACATTGATGCAGTAATTCATGCAAAAGGAGCCACGACCAAGTATTGAGGCATTTACTGTACAGACTTTTCAGTAGGCGCCAACATTTCAAGTTTAAAATAATTTTTTCTGTTGGTCTTATATAATATTCTAATTTTCTGAGGCAATGAATAGGGATGATCGAATACCAAAATATCCGACTCCGCGGATATCTGACGAATTAGTCTCCGCTATTTGACTATTCGTGAATATTCGATGTACAATGTAAGTCTAATGGAAACTCGATTAACTTCACGTCGGACCTGTCGGTGACCTATGGTGACTGAGGAAAAGGCTGAAATGGATGGGAAAAGGCAGAAACAGTATGGGCACAGCCTGTAGAAGGTGCCTGACTGCATTTCTGGTGTCTTGGAATAACGTGGTCAGAGCAGCACGCGGCATTTACGTAGTCGCCAGAACAGCTCTCAAACCAAAGTAAAAGAGGGGAAATTGCTAAGAAACAGTTTCTAGTGCCTAATGACTGTAATAAAATGTCAAATCAAGCCAAAAAAAAATTGGTAGGATTTGCAACAGTCCATAACATGCCAATGAGATAAAGGTGTTACGGCCTGGCCTATCAGGTCGTCACAAGGGTGCGGTGCAATCTGCCCTTCTTCATGGTACCCGCTCCTCCTTGGTTACGGGTCATGTCCCTTTGGTGTTGCTAAGAACAAGTGTACACAAATCCTGAGGAACACTCTGCACCAAACCCACCAGACACCCATTGGGCAGCCTGAGGGGAATAGGGCCGCCCAGATGGAGGGATGGAGAAGGAGGGCCAGAAGTGTCAGGAGTACGAGAGGAGTAGGAGTGGAGAGAAGTGCCAGTGAGCAGTGACAGGAAAGGTCACGCTGCGGAGCTGGGCTCCTGTAACAGTCCAAGGTGCCAGACGTTGGTCTGGACTGGAAGGAGCTGGAACCCCGGTCGCAGGGGGTAGTGGCAGGGGGCACGCTGCTGCCACAGAGGGCAGACCGGCGGCCTTGTGCTACAACCGGGCAGGGGCCATGGCACGACGGGGTGCGTGGACCCTAGGCTGGAAAGTAGCTGTATGCAGCCCAGTAATTCACCCGACGGGAATGGAATTTTCACAAACCACTTTCAACCGCTCCAAAATCAGGGTACTAGCGCACTGAGAGGGATAGGACTTCCCAAAATCGTCCAGAAAAATCCCAAGCGTGAACCCTGAGAGCAAGCTCACCCTGCTAGCCACACAGGTGAGCCAGACCCGAGTAGTTATGGGCGAAAGGGATCCACCAAGTGTAAACATGGTGCCAAGGGACAAGGCTTCAGACCAACCAGCAACGCCAAAAGGGCACGGACGCAACGTAATTGGACTAAGGTTCCAGGACGTTCAAGACTTTGGTTTACCTGGTGTCAGTGTCAGCATCTCTGGACTGTGTGAGTACGTTGTGCCCCTTTGCTCCCAATGGGTTCTCAGCCTTCCATCACCGAGCCCCGGGACACCTTCCCCTGCCCACGGAGGGGTTAACATCAAAAGCTGCCATTCCATCGCTCCCGGGCGCTCCCCTCTCCCCTGAACGTGGCAGCTGTGGTATCCCAATTATTACCACGAACCGTGGGTGGCGTCACGAACTTTGTTCAATCCACCCTTTCCACCCCCCTTTTTATTTTCGAGAGGCCGCGCGTCCCCACCTCGGGTCCGGAGACCCCTCGAGCCTTTGCGGATCCGGCTCCGAGCAGCCCGTCGGCTGTCATGGGGCGGCACAAAGGCCTTTGGTCATTCCAAGGCTGCACCAAGGAGCCTCATTACTACAGAATCCGGCTTGGCAGGAATTAGACACAGATTTACTATACAACTAAATTAAGAAACAAATAATGAGAAAAATAGACATCTCTATTTTACAGACCCCGGTGTAGAAAATGTGCGATATTATTAGCCATTGTGAAAATAATGAAAGACTGGAAGTTGTGACAGATTTATCTGTGAAGCCCTGGCGCTGCCAGGTGGTCACAAAAGAACACTGCACCCCACATAACACCTTCCTACACTAGGTTCCATCAGCCACAAAATCCTAGCCACCCTCCTCAGGGTAGGAAGGACACACCAGTGGCCAGGACTAGGCGGATTGGGAGTGCCCACCTAGGGGTCTTGAGGATCTGGGGGCGGGAATACACCAGTTTAAGTTTTAGTTTTAAGTCTAGCCTAGTGGAGGAGGAGTGAAGTGACAGTGGCAGACTGTAGTGGGGTTGGAGTTGAAGTCTGTGCTTAGTGAAGGGTAGCCAAGGTAGTGGCCCTGGTCTACTGGCTAGGTGGCAAGCAGTGGACCATGTCCAAAGGTGATGGGAGCCCGGTCGTGGGAGATCCAGAGTGGACCGGGACAGGGTTGGAGCCCGCTGGTACCGACAACGGAGATCCGGTGCGGAACCATGCACAGGCGGGGTACCTGGACCCTAGTTAGAAGACGGTTGCAAGTGTCGCGGGCGGGGAGGAGGGTGACGGCACCGCGCTCACCCCTCTGCTCGGGTCCGGCTGCTGCTGCTCAGTGGTGGCTCGAGCGGTGGGCCAGATCCCGGGGGTTCTCGAGCGGCACTCCTCGCCCGTGAGTGAAAGGGGTTGTTGGGGTGTGGGAATTGTCTATTGTCCGTGACGCCACCCACGGTTGTGGTGATTGCACCACCGCTGCTCTGTATGGGGATCCCGGGAAGGATGATATGGAGCAGCCAGTTGTTATGTTGCCCCTCCGTGGGTAGGGGTTGGTGATCCCGGCGCCCAGCGAGGGAATGGGAGATGCAGGGCCTGGTGGGCGCAGGGACGCGGGGGCAGCGCTGTGCCTTGCGGCACTGTGGTACTCACTCAGCCTGAGACGATGACACAGTTCTCGGTAAAACACTCGGCTGGGAAGACAGTTCCCACGGACGGCTGCACTTGCTTTCCCCAGTCGGTGACGGTGACGGTCCCTCTGTCCTGCACCTAAGTTGATATTGGTTTCGATGGGTTCCCACCGGTAACCCGCTCCCCGGCTTGGATATGGGCCGGAGGAGCCCTACTTTGCCCGCAGGCGCTGGCCCTGAGAAACTGGTGCCTTGGCGGTGGCGGTGTCTCTCCTCAATGGTTGGACTGTTGCCTTCAGTCGGGACTTGGTTGTTTGGAGACAGACGTCCCCTTCACTGACGGATTTGGCAAATTTACGGCGACTCCTAGCCTTGCCGGGATCCGAGAGGCTCCTGCCCTGGTGCTGACTGTCCTTTGTATACTGCTCCAGACCACCGGGCCACTACCCGTCCGCGGTCCTTCCAGCAACCTCCGAGCAGTCCCTCTCCAGACTGTCACCACCGTCTGCTGACCTTGCTGACTCTGTCCAGGCACACAGCCACGGACCAACTTCAGGCTTTCTTACTGTCACTTTTACTCTTTTCTTCTGTTTCTCCACTACTTCACTTCCACTTCCCTTACTCAACTCTTACTGTTTACTCCTTCACTCCCCTAACTAGACTGCCTGGTTCTTCCCGCCTCCAGGGCTGTGTACTCCTCGGTGGGCGGAGCCAACCGCCTGGCCCACCCCCTGGTGTGAACATCAGCCCCTGGAGGAAGGCAACAAGGATTTTGGGTTAGCTTAGATGTTCCTAACTGGGGTTTAGGGTGTGGTGGTGTAATGACCTGTGACCCCTGGCTTGCCCAGGGCGTCACATTCCCCCTTAGCAAAATGCAGACCGTCCGCGGGCTGCCCGTCCAACACCGGTTTTATTTTCTGTAATGGTATAAAAAGAAAACGGTAACATAAATATAAATTATGGCATCATCCCACAGCGGGAGGTTCATTACTTAAACGTTACTTAACGGTTTTACGGGTACGGTTTCCGCTCTTACCCACCCAAGCAACCTGGCCCTGATGCTGCCCCTAAAGCCCAGGCAGCACCCCTTTACCCAAGTCCAGCACATGTCCACCCGAGCGGGATCTGTCCTTCCCCTCCAGAGGGTAGCCACCGGTTCCTGTGGTGGCTGGGCCCCAGCCTGCTCTGCTGAGGGCCCTCCCTCCAACCTGCCTCTCCGGAGGCGGCAATGCGGAAACGGTACGGTAAACCAACCTATTTACATGCCACTAACGTTTGTGGTTGCCCTGCAAGTTCACGGGCTTGTCCATGGATAGTTCCCATGCTAAACTTTCAAACGGTCCCCACGGGGACAACGGTGCCGGCTCCGGCCGGTTCAATCACAGAGAATCAGGTTAAACTTCGGTTATTATTTCACTTATCATTTTCAACTTTTCAACTTTCAAACTCACACAACTGACTTGTGGTCCCCCCTTTAAAGGACGGTCTCCCTGTACCTAAGTGGGGGTCTACCTAGGTTGGAACGGGTGGACCTCCGGGGTCCGGTGTCAGTAGGACTGGGCAGTGGGGTAGAGGGAACAACCGGTTCCTCCTCCCGGCTATCATGTGGGGTAGGCGGAGGCATAGGGAAGATGGGCACAGGTTCATCCCTGGGCACTGGCACTGGTTCTGGTTCACGGTTGACCGCTTCCACCACTTCTTCATCCACAGGTTGTGGGAACAGTATCACTGGAAGAATCACCGTGCCGTTCTGTGTAGGCCAGTTTGCTGGGAAATCACCCATCACAGTGTGGATCACCTCCTCTGCCTTCTCCACTGGTGGAGGAACTGGTACTTCAGCCATCGCCCTCAATGCTGGTGGGCACCTTTTCAAATGGTCCCGGGAAACTGTGGCCAAAGTGCCTCCTTGGTCACGGCTAATTTGGTAGGCTTTCCCATCTTCCCATCCGGTGGGCTGTATGACGTACGGGTTCTGTTCCCATTGGTCATCCAGCTTGTGGGTTTTCCTCTTCCGCTTCAGGACGACATCCCCGGGCTGGAAAGGGCCAGCAGACACCTTTTGATTAAAGTGCTGCTCCTGCAGTTCCCGACTCCGACTCAAGTTCTTCTCGACATATTCTTGAATCTGCCGGTATTGTGCCCTCCGCCGAGTTTCCCATTCAGCTGTGGAAGGGAGGGCTTCCGGGGCCTCCAACCCCATCTCCAGGTCCACCTGCAGGCGGCCGGGGCGAGCCCTCATCAGATATGCTGGGGTGCACTTTGTGGAACTGGACGGGATATTGTTGTACATATCGACCAAGTCGGGTAGCTTTTCCGGCCACAGGTTCCGCTCTTCCAGCGGTAACGTCTTGAGGAGTCCCAGGACCAAGTGGTTCATCTTCTCACACATGCCGTTGGTCTGGGCATGGTAAGGGGTGGTCCGGATCTTCTTACAGCCGTACAACTGGCAGAACTCGTGGAACACCTCCGCTTCAAAAGCCGGGCCTTGGTCAGTAAGCACCTTTTCTGGATATCCATGTGGTCGGCAGAAATAAGCCTGGAACGCTCGAGCGGCAGTTCGACCAGTTAGGTCCTTGACGGGGACAACCACCATGAATCTTGAATAGTGGTCAACGATGGTCAACGCGTAGGCGTACCCACTTCGGCTGGGGGTGAGCTTGACATGGTCTAGGGCGACCAGTTCCAGCGGCTGATGTGTGATGATTGGGTGCAGGGGCGCCCTCTGGCTGGTCTCGTCCTTCCTTCTCAGCGTGCAAGGGCCACACTCCTGGCACCAGGCTTCTACCGACTCCCGCATCCCACTCCAGTAGAACCGCTCTCTCAACAGCATCTCCAGCTTTTTCCACCCGAAGTGCCCGGCACCATCATGGTATGCCCGCAAAACAGTAGCTACATCAGCTTGGGGAATAACCAACTGGCAGATTTTCTCATGAGTCTTCGGGTTGATCAGCTCACGGTACAGCTTCCCTTGATGTAGATACAGCCGCTTCCGTTCTTTCCACAAGCGCTGGGCTTCAGCCGGGGCGGCAGGGTCTATCCCAACAGCACCTTGTTCCACCAGGGTCTTGACGAGACGGACAGCCGGTGCCTGGTTTTGAGCTTCCTGCCACTCTTGACTGGGCCGTGGGTCCAAGTCCACCCATTGTGGGTGTACCTGTACCCTCTCGGTTGATGGCTGGTGAAATGCAGGCAACTCGATCTCCTCGAGGTCATCATCCTCGCACCCTTCTTCTGACAAATGGGGCATTCGGGAGAGTGCATCAGCATTAATGTTGACACGACCAGCACGGTACTTGATGGTGAAGTCATAGTTGGCTAGCCGGGCCACCCACCGCTGCTCCAACGCGCCCAACTTGGCCGTATCCAGGTGAGTCAACGGATTGTTGTCCGTGAAAGCGGTGAATTTTTCTGCGGCCAAGTAGTGGCGGAATCTCTCTGTGATAGCCCATACCAATGCCAGAAGCTCGAGTTTGAAGGAGCTGTAGTTCTCCGGGTTCCTTTCAGTTGGCCGAAGCTTCCGGCTAGCATAAGCAATCACTTTCTCCTTCCCATCCTGGACCTGGGACAGGACTGCTCCTAGTCCCACATTGCTGGCATCTGTGTAGAGGATGAACGGGCAGCCATAGTCGGGATACGCCAGGACCTCTTCTCCGGCCAAGGCCGCTTTCAGCTGGCAGAAGGATTCCTCATGCTTTTCTTCCCACACCAGTGGGGCTCCGATGGGTCTACCACCTTAGGTCTGTCCCACGAGGAGATCTTGCATGGGGGCAGCCATCTTCGTGTACCCTTTGATAAAGCGCCGGTAGTACCCCACCAGACCCAGAAACTGCCTTACTTCCCTCACGGTGGTTGGTCTCGGCCAGCCCTGGATGGCAGTGATCTTCTCAGGGTCAGGGGCAACACCTTCTGCACTCACCACGTGCCCCAGGTACTGCACTCTGGGTTTCAGCAGGTGGCACTTAGAGGGCTTCAACTTCATCCTGTATTTGGCAAGGGACGCAAACACCTCGGCCAGGTGCTCCACATGGGCTTCATACGTCTGGGAGTAAACAATCACATCATCCAAGTACAATAGGACGGTCTCGAAGTTTAGGTGTCCCAGACAGCACTCCATCAGCCGTTGGAAGGTTCCTGGGGCATTGCACAGCCCGAACGGCATACTATTAAATTCACAGAGCCCCATCGGGGTGATGAAGGCGGTTTTCTCCCGATCTTCCGGGGCCACGGCCACTTGCCAGTACCCACTGGTGAGGTCAAGGGTGGAGAAGTAATTTGCAGTTCTCAGCGCGGCCAAAGACTCTTCAATCCGGGGCAGTGGGTAGGCATCTTTATGGGTTATCTGATTAATCTTCCGGTAGTCCACACACATCCGCATGGTACCATCTTTCTTCTTGACCAGTACCAACGGAGCGGCCCAGGGACTACAGCTGTCCCGAATAACCCCTGCCTCCTTCATATTCCTCAACATATCTTTGGCACACTGATAATGTGCAGGGGGAATAGGCCTGTACCTCTCTTTGATAGGGGGGTGTTCCCCGGTGGGGATATGGTGTTGAACCCCCTTGATCTGCCCAAAGTCTAGTGGGTGTTTGCTGAAAACCTGTTCGTACTCCCGCACCACCCTGTATACCCCTGCTTTGTGATGTGTAGGGGTATCATCAGTGCCCACGTGTAGCTGTTGGTGCCACTCATTTACCTCCCCTTGCAGCGGGGAAGTGCTGGTAGTAGGTGGGGAGACTGAGGGACTGGCTTCGTGAATGGTGTGGGGATCTAAGGTGAGTAGATTGGCAATGGTGGCATACCGGGGAAGCCTGACTTCTTCCTCCCCACAGTTCAGCACTCTCACGGGCACTCTCCCCTTCTTCACGTCTACCACCCCTCGGGCGGCCATTACCGTGGGCCAGTGCTCAGAGGGTATGGGCTCCATCATGGCAGGATAGTCACGCCCCTGAGGCCCTACTGCTGCTCTACACCAAATCATCATCTCACTCCTAGGGGGCACAAGCAACGGGGCCACATCCATCACTCTCACTCCACCAATCTCTCCTCCTGTTGAATTTACATGCTGGCGGTATATCAATTATCATTATTCTCCTTGTTTCTAAGTATAGACGCAGGCGCAGTTGAGAGAAACTGTCTTCCCTGCTTGTAAGTGCGGGCGCACGCGCATTAAGTAAAAATCTTCTCCTCCGAGTCTAAGAGGGGACGCATGTGCGGTCAGTAATACCTCACTCTTTAGACTCTAAGTGCGGACGCATGCGCGGTTTGAGCGGACGCTATCCAACTGTGATCACACTGACAGTGGTAGATCGTGATTGCTTTTATACTTTATGACGCTTTGATAGGAATCTGTTCACTGCCCTGATATGGCGATCGGGTTGTAATACTCGGCAATCTTGAGGGAATATAGTGTCAGACAGATCTGACCAATGCACAAGCTGCGCTGTAACAGACAGCTGAACTAACAAAACATCTTGTGGCATTTAAAGGGAAACACACCCCTCTTAATATGACAGGCTCCTTTTTCTCCTCACACTATATGACACTGATTACTATTGGTTACTTCTGCTGTCAGTATTTGGTTCAGACTATAAAAGGTCCTCAAACACAGAGTAAGTCAGTATTAGCCTCAGCCCCCTGATGACGCCAGTGTGGTGAAACATGTTGGGGAGGCTACTGCTTCATGTCTTTTAAATAGCAAACATTAGTGGTCATTCATGACAGGAATAATATAGAGATCACTCACAGACGTCAGTCTGGATAAGGAATCACTTCATTAGGAATGATTATATATATCAATCAGAGTTAGACCACAATGTTTAGTGATTTTAAGCTGTATGTCCCTTTATATCTTAAATAATGAATTAAAAGTTAAATTTTAATAGATCAGTCTTTAGTTTAGGGTCTCTAGTTGCCATTGGCAAATTGTGATTTGATTGCTGTTTACCCCTACGCTGACTGATAGAACGAGTTTTTTCAGTGGCGGTACATCAAGGCTCGGATCTCACGCTGCACAGCCCTCTGTCGGCTCCCCGCCGCCGTGGCGGCCAGCTGCTGCAGTAGGGCCAACACATCACCCATACAGTGCTCCATTACATTGGTTCCTAGCACTATCTTCGGGTTATGATCACTGGGCTCATTCATGATCACAATCATACCCTGGTGTTGCAGTTCAGCTTGCCCTACTGTCATAGCCACCTGTTTATACCCCACTTGGGTCAATGGGAGTCCATTGGCAGCAATTAGCGTTATACTAGTATCTGGGGGTGCCAGCTCGTCTATCCCCCAATACCGTTGGTACAACGTATATGGTATGGTGGTTACCTGGGATCCAGTGTCCAAGAGAGCCATCACCGGTATGCCGTCCACAACCACGGGAATGATGGGTCGAGCCCCGATATACCGGTCCCGCCAGTCCAAGGGGCCACGGGGTTCTACTCCTGAGGATTGGCCCGGGGCCCCAGGGGTTGCTCGTTTAACGGGCACTCTCGGATGTAATGCCCAGGCTTACGGCACTTGTAGCAGGTTGGAGGTCTGCTCCACGGGTGGTTAGCACTTCTCCGCTGCATCCAGGGGACATCTTCAGGGCTGTCAGCAAGCTGTATCGGTGCTGAAGGCTGAGATCTGGTCAACGGCTGGAGTGCAGCAAGGATCTTGGCGAGGTCTCCGTCCATGCGACGGACCTGGGCTGCCAGCTCCTCCATAGTGCTGCTTGGGGCTGCAGGTGTTGGAGAGGTTGGTAGAGCAGGGGCCACCACCACAGGAGCCGTCTTGATGGGCCACGGGGCTGGCTCCAGGGCTTCTGAGGCTGGGGGCTGTAGTGCTTTAATGGCCCGTTCCTTTAACACGGCAAAGTCCACATCAGGGTGTTCCAAGGCCCACAGCCGGAGTTGTTTACGATCCTCAGGGGATCTCATCCCCTGCGCAAATTGCTCTACTAACATCTTGTTGCTATCCGCCTCATTAATAGGATTCACCCGCTTTAGCGTGCGGAGGGCGGTTTGCAGACGTAAAGCATAGTCTCGAATGCTATCTACAGCCCGTTGTCGGCACTGGTAAAACTGCATCCTCAGCTCAGCTTCAGTCCGGGTCTCGAAGGCAGTCTGTAGCTTCTCAAAGATAGTGGCTACAGGGAGCCAGTCCCCCTCGGCCCAGGTCTCCGCCTCCTGCTCAGCCGCACCGGTTAACTGGCCTAGCACTATCGCTGCACGTTGCTTATCGGTCAGGGGGTACAGCTCTAGCAACGGGTTAAGCTTTTTCCGGAAGGCCTGTAAGGCATCCGGTTTCCCGTCATACTGCGGTAGCCAGGCAGCTCCGGGTGCATAGGGCAAGGAGAACGGCATGACCTGAGCGAGCGCGGGGGCCGCGGCACCTCCCGCCAGTGCGGCTGGGACCTGGGCAGGCCCATTCCCATCCGCGGGTGCCACTGCGGCTGCGACCGCCGCTCCTCCAGCGGCTCCGTCGGGCGCAGACATCTTGTTTCCGTCCCCCTCAGCTTCTTTCCGGCCCCTCCTTTATTGGGGCGGAGTTTTGGCCTTCGTGCCTCTACTACTCGAGAAGACGCTCGAGCGGGAACTTTTCGCGCCAAAGATGGCGACCTCTGGAAATTTTCAGCCGGATACCTCCGGCGGTCACAAGGCGCACCTCTACCCAACGGCAGAGCGGTAAGATCCTGTTCGTGACGCCAAGTTGTCGCGGGCGGGGAGGAGGGTGACGGCACCGCGCTCACCCCTCTGCTCGGGTCCGGCTGCTGCTGCTCAGTGGTGGCTCGAGCGGTGGGCCGGATCCCGGGGGTTCTCGAGAGGCACTCCTCGCCCGTGAGTGAAAGGGGTTGTTGGGGTGTGGGAATTGTCTATTGTCCGTGACGCCACCCACGGTTGTGGTGATTGCACCACCGCTGCTCTGTATGGGGATCCCGGGAAGGATGATATGGAGCAGCCAGTTGTTATGTTGCCCCTCCGTGGGTAGGGGTTGGTGATCCCGGGGCCCAGCGAGGGAATGGGAGATGCAGGGCCTGGTGGGCGCAGGGACGCGGGGGCAGCGCTGTGCCTTGCGGCACTGTGGTACTCACTCAGCCTGAGACGATGACACAGTTCTCGGTAAAACACTCGGCTGGGAAGACGGTTCCCACGGACGGCTGCACTTGCTTTCCCCAGTCGGTGACGGTGACGGTCCCTCTGTCCTGCACCTAAGTTGATATTGGTTTCGATGGGTTCCCACCGGTAGAGAAACTGGTGCCTTGGCGGGTGGCGTTGTCTCTCCTCAATGGTTGGACTGTTGCCTTCAGTCGGGACTTGGTTGTTTGGAGACAGACGTCCCCTTCACTGACGGATTTGGCAAATTTACGGCGACTCCTAGCCTTGCCGGGATCCGAGAGGCCCCTGCCCTGGTGCTGACTGTCCTTTGTATACTGCTCCAGACCGCCGGGCCACTACCCGTCCGCGGTCCTTCCAGCAACCTCCGAGCAGTCCCTCTCCAGACTGTCACCACCGTCTGCTGACCTTGCTGACTCTGTCCAGGCACACAGCCACGGACCAACTTCAGGCTTTCTTACTGTCACTTTTACTCTTTTCTTCTGTTTCTCCACTACTTCACTTCCACTTCCCTTACTCAACTCTTACTGTTTACTCCTTCACTCCCCTAACTAGACTGCCTGGTTCTTCCCGCCTCCAGGGCTGTGTACTCCTCGGTGGGTGGAGCCAACCACCTGGCCCACCCCCTGGTGTGAACATCAGCCCCTGGAGGAAGGCAACAAGGATTTTGGGTTAGCTTAGATGTTCCTAACTGGGGTGTAGGGTGTGGTGGTGTAATGACCTGTGACCCCTGGCTTGCCCAGGGCATCACACAAGCCCCTTCTCTGATTAACCAGGCCGGGAGCAAGGTTCCAGACATTGTTCCAAAGTGTTAGCCCAGATAGAGCGAAACGGCAGCCCACTGCGGGGAATAGGGTATCCGCAAACACCCACTGAAATCTCAAGGGTCAGTTTTCGTGGGCATGACTCCCAACCACAAGAGCACCGGGAGTGGACTTTCCCGTTCGATACGGGTATGTCCAAAACTGAGAAAGTCACAGAGTGCCGGAGGAAGGGACACCAATACACTAGCCAGGTGTGGGACCCGAGTACACTCAGACGCGGCAGCCAACCACTGACACCTTGGTTTACCAACAGACTTGTGTGCAATTATTCAACAGTGAGTACACCAATATTCCCCGGTCCGGCGCGCCACCTCCGGCCTACATCACCCTCCCGTGTTCTGGACACTGAGCCCTGGGGCATCCACCCCTACCCACGGAGGGGTTAAACAACCAGCTGCCACTCCATCGCCCCCGGGTGCTTTCTAACAGCAGCGGTGGTACTCCATATTACCACACACTGTGGGTGGCGTCACAAAGTATCCACAGCAATCCCCGTTCATATACGTCCTTTTTTTATTTGAGTGTACCCGCAGCGACCCCTGGGTCCGGAAAACCCCTTGAGCCACTGCGGATCCGGATCCGAGCAGTCCATCTGCTGACGTGTGGGTGGCACATATCCAGTGGGGAAATGTCTGTCCGGTCAGTAAGATAACGGTGACACTGATGCAGCGTCTCTACCAGGGTTGCCATTAAAGGCCACTTCACACACAGCGACATCGCTAGCGATGTGTTGCTGGTGAAAGCACCCATCCCCGTCGCTTTTTGCGTCAACGGGCAAATCACTGCCCGTGGCGCACAACATCGCTAACACCCATCACACGTACTTACCTGCCAAGCGGCGTCGCTGTGGCCAGCAAAACCGTCTCCTTTCTAAGTGGGTGGTTCGTGCGGCGTCACAGCGCCATCACTAAGCGGCCGACCAATAGAAGCGGAGGGGGTGGAGATGAGCGGCCCGTAACATCTCGCCCACCTCCTATCTTCCTCATTGGCAGCGGCTGCAGGTACGATGTTGTTCCTCGTTCCTGAGGTGTCCACACATAGCGATGTGTGCTGCCGCAGGAAACGACGAACAACATCGTACCTGCAGCAGCAACGATATTAGAGATTAGAACGACGAGTCAAAGATCAATGAGTATGGTGAGTATTTTTGATTGTTAATGGTCGTTCCTGCATTTCACAACGCAACGACGTTGCTAACGAGGCCAGATGTGCGTCACGAATTCCGTGACCACAACGGCATTTCGTTAGCGATGTCGTTGCGTGTAAAAGCCCCCTTAAGACATTACAACCATGACTGGTGTACCAGCACCGGTGAAGAGGGGGGGCCCTGCCGTGCCCGGGGTAATTACTTAGCGTTATTAAGCCCCAGGCCGGGCCCCGCTCTTCATTGGGGGCCCAGTCACAGCTGCATCATAAGGGCCCAGCAATGTCGCTTCAGCCCACTGCACACACTGTGGAATTGCATGCAAAGCCCTTCTAGGGCATCGCTTGCAAATTAGCCATGTGTCCGAAGCAAGGTGAGTGGAACAGATCAGGGAGGCGGAGTGCGTCATCTCATGGATCCACCATAATGAGGTCATCACTCTGCAACCTCATCACAGTGCTGTGGACAACACGGAGGTGGTGAGGACACGGCATCCAGCGGGGGAATAGTAAGCACTCATTGAGCTGAAGATTCCCGGGGGGTGCTGGGGGGCCCATCCAGCTGAAATGCAACGCAGCTCAGAGAAAACACCGTGCAAAATGAGAGTTGGGGGAGGGTGAGTAAAATATTTTTTTTTTCTTTTTTGTGAATGACATATATACTAGGAAGGGGACAATAAACCAGGATGGAGACATACATACCAGAAGGGGCCCAGGATGGGGACATACATACCGGGAGGGGAATATATATTCCAGGAAGGGGACATATATACCAGGTCGATATTATACAGGGGGGGCAATGTGTGTGTGTGTGAGAATATATATTATATATATATATATATAATAGTATATATATATATATATATACATATATAAAGAGGGGCAGCTTGTGTGTGGGGGATAGTATACAAAGAGGCAGCGTATTTGAGAGATTTTAATACAGAGTGGCAATGTCTGGGGGGATATTATTGAGTGGCAGTGTGTAGGGGGGACATTATACAGAGGAGCAGTGTGTGTGTGGGGATACTATACCTAATGTGTGTGGGAAATATTATACACAGGAGTAGTGTGTATGGTGGATATTATATACAGGAGCAGTCAGTATGTGTGGGGGGGATATTATACAGAGCAGCAGTGTGTGTGGTGTGGGGGGGGATATTAAACAGAGGAGCAGTGAGTGTGGGGGGATATTATACAGAGGAGCAGTGTGTGGAGGAATATAATACAGAAGGAGCAGTGTGTGTGGGGGATATTATACAAAGAAGCAGTGTGTGTGGGGGGTTATTATAAAGAAGAGTGGTGTGTGGAGGAGATATTATACAGAGGAGCAGTGCGTGTGTGTGGGGATAATATACACAGGGGTATTGTGTGTATAATATATACAGAGAGGCAGTGTAGTGTGTGGGGGATAAAATACATGGCGCAGTATAGGGAGAGATATTATCGAGAGAGTGCAGCGGTGTAGAAGGTATATTATTAATTTTCTGAGGGAAATACTTCATTTTCTGGAACAACTTCAAGGGGTGCCAACACTTTTGGCCATAGACTATGGTGGTGAGTGTGGAAGGTTTGAGGGGTGGAGACAGAGCTGGGGAAAAACCTGAGTTCTCATGGGGGCCCCAAAATTTTGCCAGTATAGGGCTCTGAAATTCCTAGTGGTGGCCCTGGTCTTTACTATGTGAGTAGTTTTAAAAATAATTGGTAGGATATTGGGTTACATTAATAAGTTTTGATCCTTTTTGTTGCATTTTTTAACATTTGTTTTTTTCCTTTAGAACATTTGCTGTACAGGCCAGACATTGTTATATTTTGAGAGATCAAACTTCAATATGTTATGGGTCGGGAAGGGGTTAAACAGGCAGTCCTAATGACATCACAATGGTATAGAATGTGCGGAATACTAGACCTGAGCCATATTTTCTCATTAGCGTCTGACAGCCGGAAGGGGAACAAGTCCAGGTAGGATTGCTCCTCACCCAAGTTCTCATCCATACATTGTGTAGCTGGGGGGTTAGTGGGGGACACAGAACACATCAATTACCCAAAATCTCTGTATGGGGAGTTCTCTGCTGAAATTGTCATGATGATTCTGTAATGGAGACGTCAGAGAAATCTTCAAGACCTGATTGTATGTAACATATGTACATCTGGTGCTCTGCTATGTCAGTGTAACCCCGGCCGTACAGGGGTCACCCCATCTGGACAAACCTTCCTTAAATATAGATCTGAAGAATCCATAGTAATTGGTTATTTTTCCTCCAATGACAAACACAGGCTTCAATAACAGCATATAGCCCAGGCTGGTTCGGTTGGGAGATCCCAATTTTTTAGTAGTTTTGCCATTAATGTTGTCAAAACAGCATTTTCGTAACATAAATTTACGTGCAAAATGCTATTCTTCTCTGTTGTCAGCTGTGTTGGTCTTGTCGGATCAGGGGATGACCTGGAACCTGCAGGTTATTGTAGTCAGGAATGGCAGAATGGACTCTTGTGTTTCCCTTTAGTTCATTAGAGCAGCAGGTGATAGGGATTAACATAAAAGAGGCGAAATGCTAAAAGAGTAACCGTTCATTATAAGTTTTATTTCATAAATCAATAGATTACATGAAAATAAGCAACTTTGTAATAAATTGTAGAGAAATCTGCTTTATTTTCTCTTTATGAATTGATCTTTCACTCTCAAATTCTATGGGTAAAATCTGTGTTTAGTGAAGGCAAATTTTCCCATTAATGAGATAGGAGTGGACAGTTGTGTGCTCATAAAGTTCTATGAGGAAAAGAAAGGAGGAGCTAGAGGCAAAAGGTGGAGCTAGAGGCAGAGGGAGGAGCTAGAGGCAGAGGGAGGAGCTAGACACAGACATGTTGCCAGTTCTCCTGAATCCCAGTTACAGGTCTCATGACATCACAAAGCACATGACATCACAGGTCACATGACATCATATGACATCACTGTTGGTCCAGAATGTCCAAAATTCTAATCCTGGCCCATTTTGTTGTCATTGTAGCTCGTCAGCTTGAAGAAGACAAGTCCAGGTATGAGGCTCCTCACTTATCGCTGAGGCCACATTCACACATTGTCTATCTGAGGGGGAGATTGTGGTGAAGTTCAGAACTGCACTATTTACCCCTAAATAATCTCAACCCCCTGTGACATGTTCTCTTATAAAAATAATGATGTACTTTTCTTCTTGGTGTTGATGATAGGTGTTGCGTCTCTCCGGGTGAGGTGGATATCTCAAGCCCTTGGGTCAGATGAGCAGTTCTACTTCATCATGGACAGATGAGGTTGGTGCCGCAGACTGGTCAAGAAGGAACAACCGAGGACTGTACTGACCGGACAGCCACAGGAGGAGAAGAACTAGAGCCACAGGACATGATCAGCAGAAATCGAGGCAACATGATAAATGTGCAATCCAGAAGGCAGAGGGGAAGACTCCGCCATGAGGAGCCAGTGTAGCCGGGCTGAGATACACCAGCGATTCTACAGCAGGACTGGACCAGCGATGGAGGAAGTGCAATGTGGAACAGCAGTGATGACTCACCGATATAGCAGAGCTGACTCACCGATATAGCAGAGCTGACTCAACTATATAGCAGAGCTGACTCACCGATATAGCAGAGCTGACTCACCGATATAGCAGAGCTGACTCACCGATATAGCAGAGCTCACTCACCGATATAGCAGAGCTGACTCAATAATATAGCAGAGGTGACGTTTTTCACAAGGTCCATGGATGATTCTGCCTTAGCAGATCTATAAGACCAGAGAAAGTAATTCCAGGAGGAAAAAGCCCAGCGCTGGAGCCAGGACAGGTGAGTAACAATAGCTACTATAGTCACTATTATATGGAGCAGATATGTGGGGCTCCGGGGCCTGAGATCCCCAATGATTGCTCCAAAAATCTGCACTGTATATATGGTGATACTCATCACGCTTAGTCATCATCACGTTTGGATTCCTTATTATTTTGCACCTATTCAAAAAATGTATCTAAAAATGAATATATATATATATATATACCGTACTTACTTTGTATTTATGTATGTAATGTGTCTAAAAAGATTTCTATAAATAACGTGTATATATTCCTGAAATGTGCTAATGTGTAACATGCGAGGTGTACATGACTGAAGTGTATATATGTTTACTGTGTGTATATATTGTGTGGACATGTATATATGTAATGTGCGTCTGTAATTATATGAGTCTGTACATACAATATGCATGTCTCTGAATATATAATATGTGTCTATATTTAATGTGCATGTGTCTGTATATATAATGTGCATGTCTGTATATATATATATATATATATTTATAATGTATATTTGACTGTATATATATTGTATGTGTCTGTATATATAATGTAATATATGTCTAAATATAATGTATGTGTATGTCTCTGTATATATAATGTACATGTGTCTATATAGAATGTACATGTGTCTGTATATATAATGTATATGTGTCTGTATATATAATGTATATGTGTCTGTATATACATACCTCCCAACTTTTAAAGAAGGAAAAGAGGGACAAATTTTTAGGCCACGCCCCCTAACCACACCCATTTCACAGTCACGCCCATATCCACTCCCCATCCACACCCATTCAGCACAAACACGCAGGCAGCCGGCGGGCCTCCAGCACGGACACGCAGGCAGCCGGCGGGCCTCCAGCACGGACACGCAGGCAGCCGGCGGGCCTCCAGCACGGACACGCAGGCAGCCGGCGGGCCTCCAGCACGGACACGCAGGCAGCCGGCGGGCCTCCAGCACGGACACGCAGGCAGCCGGCGGGCCTCCAGCACGGACACGCAGGCAGCCGGCGGGCCTCCAGCACGGACACGCAGGCAGCCGGCGGGCCTCCAGCACGGACACGCAGGCAGCCGGCGGGCCTCCAGCACGGACACGCAGGCAGCCGGCGGGCCTCCAGCACGGACACGCAGGCAGCCGGCGGGCCTCCAGCACGGACACGCAGGCAGCCGGCGGGCCTCCAGCACGGACACGCAGGCAGCCACAGTGAGGCGGCCGGTCGCTTTCACAGACAGGCGGCCGGCCGCCTTCACAGACAGGCGGCAGGCCGCCCGCACAGAGAGGCGGCCAGCCGCCCGCAGAGAGAGGCGGCCGGCCTCCCGCACAATGAGGCGGCGGGCCGCCCGCACAGACAGGCGGCGGGGGGCGCCCGCACAGACAGGCGGCGGGGGGCGCCCGCACAGACAGGCGGCGGGGGGCGCCCGCACAGACAGGCGGCAGGGGGGCGCCCGCACAGACAGGCGGCAGGGGGGCGCCCGCACAGACAGGCGGCAGGGGGGCGCCCGCACAGACAGGCGGCAGGGGGGCGCCCGCACAGACAGGCGGCGGGGGGCGCCCGCACAGACAGGCGGCAGGGGGGCGCCCGCACAGACAGGCGGCAGGGGGGCGCCCGCACAGACAGGCGGCAGGGGGGCGCCCGCACAGACAGGCGGCAGGGGGGCGCCCGCACAGACAGGCGGCAGGGGGGGCGCCCGCACAGACAGGCGGCAGGGGGGCGCCCGCACAGACAGGCGGCAGGGGGGCGCCCGCACAGACAGGCGGCAGGGGGGCGCCCGCACAGACAGGCGGCGGGGGGCGCCCGCACAGACAGGCGGCGGGGGGCGCCCGCACAGACAGGTGGCGGGCCGACCGCACAGACAGGCGGCCGGCCGACCGCACAGACAGGCTCCGGCCGGGGGTGAGGGGGGAGGGAGGGAAATCAGCGCTGGGGAGATTAGTTTACTGTACCAGCAGCAGCACAGGCAGCGCTCCTCTCTATGCCACGTCTACTAGGATGGTAGGAGGGAAAAGCAGGGAGGCGGAGAGAGAGTGGGTGGGCGGAGCCCGGGAGCCGGCCGTCCCGCCCGTGGCAACGGGACAAACAACGTAAAGCGTGAAAGTCCCGCTGTATCCGGGACGGTTGGGAGGTATGCAGCATGTTAGAATGTGTACATAAGATCCCGCTGGTGGTGGCCGCAGCTTATAGGCCCCAAATCTGGTGACAGGTTCCCTTTAAAGTGAACCTGTCAGGTGCAATATGCACTCAGAGCCAGGAGCAGTTCTGGGTACATATTGCTAATCCCTGCCTAACTGTCCCTGTATACACTAGCATAGATAAAGAGATCAAGAACAAATATTTTTAAAGAGCTTATATCTTATGCTAATGAGCGCGAGGACTAGTCACAAGGGCGTTACTTCACTTGGCTAGTCGGCTCGCATAGCATGTTAGCATGTTATTACGCCCCTGTGTGAGTACTAACACGCTATATGAGCCGACTAGCCAAGTGAAGTAACGCCCTTGGGACTAGTCCCCGCGCTAATTAGCATAAGATATAAGCTCTTTAAAAATACTTTTTCTATAGATGCCTTTATCTATGCTAGTGTATACAGGGACAGTTAGGGAGGGATTAGCAATATACACCCAGAACTGCTCCTGGCTCTGAGTGCAGATTGCACCTGATAGGTTCCCTTTAAAGGGAAACTGTCACCAGAAATTTAGCAAAAAAAATAAAAGATTCCCCTCTGCAGCTCCTGGGATGAATTCTGGAAAGGTTCCTGTTGCTATTGTGCCCCCTTTGAGACCTAAAATAATACTTTATGAAGTCTTACCTTTTTGTATGCAAATCTGTTTTTATGGTCACGGGGGCGGGCTGCCTGGCGTCCATTATTCCCCCTCCTGCCGTTGTACGCCGTCCCCCATTGCTCATTTCCATACATGAGGACGCCTTCCTCATGTAACTGTCCTCCTGAAGTTTTGTGCATGCCCAGTGCCACTCTCGCGGGAGTAAGCACTGTGCAAAGTGTGAACGCTTTTGAGGTGATTGCGCAGGCGCGAGATTATGGGCGGCGCTGTGATTGTCATCAGCAGCGTCATCCAAGTACCCGCCCATAATCTCGTGCCCGCGCTTCTCACTCTGCCTCCACCGTTATGCGCAAGCACTGGCCATATGAACCACGTTACCTATTACCATGGGCGCGAGATTATGGGCGGCGCTGTGATTGTCATCAGCAAAGTCATCCAAGTACCTGCCCATAATCTCGTGCCCGCGCTTCTCACTCTGCCTCCACCGTTATGCGCAAGCACTGGCCATATGAACCACGTTACCTATTACCGTGGGCGCGAGATTATGGGCGGCGCTGTGATTGTCATCAGCAGCGTCATCCAAGTACCTGCCCATAATCTCGTGCCCGCGCTTCTCACTCTGCCTCCACCGTTATGCGCAAGCACTGTCCATATGAACCACGTTACCTATTACCATGGGCGCGAGATTATGGGCGGCGCTGTGATTGTCATCAGCAAAGTCATCCAAGTACCCGCCCATAATCTCGTGCAAGCAGTAATAGGTAACATGGTTCATATGGCCAGCACTTGCGCATAACGGTGGAGTCAGAGGGAAAAGTGCGGGCACGAGATTATGGGCGGGTACTTGGTTAACGCTGTTGATGACAATCACAGCGCCGCCCATAATCTCGTGCCTGCGCAATCACCTGAAAAAGCGTTCACATGCGCAAAACTTCGGGAGGACAGTTACATGAGGAAGGCGTCCTTGTGTATGTAAATGAGCAATGGGGGACTGCATAAAGCGGCAGGAGGGGGAATAACGGACGCCAGACAGCCCGCCCCCGTGACCATAAAAACACATTTGCATACAAAAAGGTAAGACTTCATAAAGTATTTTTGTAGGTCTCAAAGGGGGCACAATAACAACAGGAACCTTTCTAGAAGCAGCCCAGGAGCTGCAGAGGGGAATCTTTTATTTTTATTGTGAAATTTCTGCTGACATGTTCCCTTTAACTGGTAGAGGAGCCAGGATAAAGCAGAGCTGAAGCTGTTGGGAAGCTAGGACCCAGCAGCTCTGCTCCACAGGCAGGAGACCACTGATCGGTAATAGAAGCCTGCAGATGCCACTCTGCATAGGTTATTGTCACTGCTATCTGCAGGAGATAAGTGCTGATTGCACGGTCTCCTCAGCTTCCTGACTCCCCGCGTGTCTGCAGCAGTGAGAAGCCGCACACGGGGAGTCAGAGAACAGCTGCAGACAAACGCAGGCTCCGGGACTGGGGGGGGTCGGCTCTGGTGCAGGGGGGGGGGGGCTCTGCTGCAGGGGGGGTCGGCTCTGGGGGAGGGGGGGGCGGCTCTGCTGCAGGGGGGTCGCTCTGCTGCAGGGGGTGATTCATACCTCAGCAGCAGTCACAGGAGTAGGTGCGCGCTCGGCTCTGTAATGAATAGTAGAAGGGAGAAACAGCGAGGCGGGGCTACAGTGGGTGGGTGGAGCCGGGACAAACAGCCTCACGGGCGGGACCCGGGATCAAAGGCTCAGAAGAGGGACTGTCCCGCTGTATCCGGGACGGTTGGGAGGTATGTGTATATATAATGTATATGTGTCTGTATATATAATGTACATATGTCTGTATATATAATGTATATATCTCTGTGTATATATGTAGGGGTGTCGCCCCTATGAACGGTTAATCACACTATGACTTTAAGAGACAGTGCTTCCCTGTGTGCTGTGTATTGTGGACTAGCCGGCAGAGTCAGTGCTCCCCTCTGAACTGTGTAGTTGGACTAACCCTGCCCAAAAGATACAGGCAGAGGAGAAAGAGCAGGAAAAGAGCTTAGGGCGAGAACAAGAAAAGTCGGGTCACATGAGAATACGCTGCCTGAGAAGTGTCCGGGAATGGCGGTAGGGAGAGAAGCTCGGTGCCGGGCTGCAAGAAGGGACTGGGAGAGAGACTGCGAGCCGGACTGTGGCAGATCCCTGGTGGCCGCCAAGCGAGTACTGGACTGGGAAGATCCTGGGGTCGGTGATCGCCATCCAGAAGAGTCAAGGAACCCCGATTCTGTGGAGAAGAAGAGACCCCCCTGTCCTGCAAGGAAAACATTATTATTCTATATATAATGTACATGTGTCTGTATATATAATGTATATGTGTCTGTATATATAATGTAGATGTCAGTATATATAATGTACATGTGTCTGTATACATAATGTATATGTGTCTATATATATATATATATATATATATATATATATAAAATGTATATTTGTCTGTACATGTAATGTACATGTGTCTGTACATATATATTATACGTGTCTGTACATATAATGTATATGTGTCTGTATAAAAAATGTACAAGTGTTTGTATTTATAATGTATATTTGACTGTATATAATGTAAAAGTGTCCAGGAATTGCGGTAGGGAGAGAAGCATGGTGCCGGGCTGCAAGAAGAGACTGGGAGGGAGACTGCGAGCCGGACTGTGGCAGATCCCTGGTGACCGCCAAGCGAGTACTGGACTGGGAAGCTCCTGGGGTCAGTGATCCTAAAGACAAGAAGAGACGCCATCCAGAAGAGTCAAGGACCCCCGATTCTGTGGAAGAAGAAGAGACCCCCCTGCCCTGCAAGGAAAACATTATTATTCTGTGTATATAATGTACATGTGTCTGTATATATAATGTATATGTGTCTGTATATATAATGTACATATGTCTGTATATATAATGTATATTTGTCTGTACAAGTAATGTACATGTGTCTGTATATATAATATACGTGTCTGTCCATATAATGTATATGTGTCTGTATATATAATGTACATGTGTCTGTATATATAATGTATATGTGTCTGTATATAAAATGTACATGTGTCTGTATATATAATGTACATGTGTCTGTATATATAATGTACATGTGTCTGTATATATAATGTACATGTATCTGTATATATAATGTACATGTATCTTTATATATAATTTATATGTGTCTGTATATATATAATGTACATGTGTCTGTATATATAATGTACATGTGTCTGTATATATAATGTACATGTGTCTGTATATATAATGTACATGTATCTGTATATATAATGTACATGTATCTTTATATATAATTTATATTTGTCTGTATATATATAATGTATGTGTCTGTATTTATAATGTATATGTGTCTGTATTTATAATTTATGTTTAACTGTAGATAATGTAAAAGTGTCTGTATATATTGTCTGTCTGTATATTTAATATGCATGTGTCGCTCTATATATAATGTGCATATATCTTTATATAATGTATATTTGTCTATATTATTGTATGTGTCTGTTTATATAATGTACATGTCGCTGTATCTAATGTGCATGTATCTGTATATATAATATATAATTGTTTGTACATATAATGTATATGTGTTTGTATATAAAATGTATATTTGTCTGTATATAATGTACATATGTCTGTATATATATGTAGGGGTGTTGCCCCTATGAACGGTTAAGCACGCTAAGACGTTAGCAGACGATGCTCCCCTTTGTGCTGTGTATTGTGGACTAGCCGGCGGAGGCGGTGGTCCCCTCTGAACTGTGTAGTTGGACTAACCCTGCCCAAAATAAACGGGAAGAAGAGAAAGCGCAGAAGAGCTTAGCGTGGGAAGAGGAGAAATCGGGTCGTCTGAGACAATGAGAAGACATTGCCTGAGAAGTGTCCGGGAACAGCGGTAGGGAGAGAAGCTCGGTGCCGGGCTGCAAGAAGAGACTGGGAGGGAGACTGCGAGCCGGACTGTGGCAGATCCCTGGTGGCCGCCAAGCGAGTACTGGACTGGGAAGATCCTGGGATCGGTGATCCTAAAGACAAGAAGAGAAGCCATCCAGAAGAGTCAAGGAACCCCGATTCTGTGGAAGAAGAAGAGACCCCCCTGCCCTGCAAGGAAAAGATTATTATTCTGTATAAAATGTACATGTGTCTGTATATATAATGTATATGTGTCTGTATATATAATGTACATGTCAGTATATATAATGTAAATGTGTCCGTATATATAATGTATATGTGTCTATATATATAATGTACATGTCAGTATATATAATGTACATGTGTCTGTATATATAATGTATATGTGTCTGTATATATAATGTACAAGTGTTTGTATTTATAATGTATTTTTGACTGTATATAATGTAAAAGTGTCCAGGAATTGCGGTAGGGAGAGAAACACGGTGCTGGGCTGTAAGAAGAGACTGGGAGGGAGACTGCGAGCCGGACTGTGGCAGAGCCCTGGTGACCGCAAAGCGAGTACTGGACTGGGAAGCTCCTGGGGTCGGTGATCCTAAAGACAAGAAGAGATGCCATCCAGAAGAGTCAAGGAACCCCGATCCTGTGGAAGAAGAAGAGATCCCCCTGCCCTGGAAAGAAAACATTATTATTCTGTATATAATGTACATGTCTGTATATATAATGTATATGTGTCTGTATATATAATGTAGATGTCAGTATATATAATGTACATGTGTCTGTATATATAATGTATATGTGTCTATATATATATATATATATATATATATATATATATATATATATAAAATGTATATTTGTCTGTACATGTAATGTACATGTCTGTACATATATATTATACGTGTCTGTACATATAATGTATATGTGTCTGTATAAAAAATGTACAAGTGTTTGTATTTATAATGTATATTTGACTATATATAATGTAAAAGTGTCCAGGAATTGCGGTAGGGAGAGAAGCTCGGTGCCGGGCTGCAAGAAGAGACTGGGAGGGAGACTGCGAGCCGGACTGTGGCAGATCCCTGGTGACCGCCAAGCGAGTACTGGACTGGGAAGCTCCTGGGGTCAGTGATCCTAAAGACAAGAAGAGACGCCATCCAGAAGAGTCAAGGACCCCCGATTCTGTGGAAGAAGAAGAGACCCCCCTGCCCTGCAAGGAAAACATTATTATTCTGTATATAATGTACATGTGTCTGTATATATAATGTATATGTGTCTGTATATATAATGTACATATGTCTGTATATATAATGTATATTTGTCTGTACAAGTAATGTACATGTGTCTGTATATATAATGTACATGTGTCTGTATATATAATGTATAATTGTTTGTACATATAATGTATATGTGTCTGTATATAAAATGTACATGTGTCTGTACATATAATGTACATGTGTCTGTATATATAATGTACATGTGTCTGTATATATAATGTACATGTGTCTGTATATATAATGTACATGTGTCTGTATATATAATGTACATGTATCTGTATATATAATGTATAATTGTTTGTACATATAATGTATATGTGTTTGTATATAAAATGTATATTTGTCTGTATATAATGTACATATGTCTGTATATATATGTAGGGGTGTTGCCCCTATGAACGGTTAAGCACGCTAAGACTTTAGCAGACGATGCTCCCCTTTGTGCTGTGTATTGTGGACTAGCCGGCGGAGGCGGTGGTCCCCTCTGAACTGTGTAGTTGGACTAACCCTGCCCAAAATAAACGGGAAGAAGAGAAAGAGCAGAAGAGCTTAGCGTGGGAAGAGGAGAAATCGGGTCGTCTGAGACAATGAGAAGACATTGCCTGAGAAGTGTCCGGGAACAGCGGTAGGGAGAGAAGCTCGGTGCCGGGCTGCAAGAAGAGACTGGGAGGGAGACTGCGAGCCGGACTGTGGCAGATCCCTGGTGACCGCCAAGCGAGTACTGGACTGGGAAGATCCTGGGGTCGGTGATCCTAAAGACAAGAAGAGACGCCATCCAGAAGAGTCAAGGAACCCCGATTCTGTGGAAGAAGAAGAGACCCCCCTGCCCTGCAAGGAAAACATTATTATTCTGTATAAAATGTACATGTGTCTGTATATATAATGTATATGTGTCTGTATATACAATGTACATGTCAGTATATATAATGTAAATGTGTCCGTATATATAATGTATATGTGTCTATATAATGTACATGTCAGTATATATAATGTACATGTGTCTGTATATATAATGTATATGTGTCTGTATAAAAAATGTACAAGTGTTTGTATTTATAATGTATATTTGACTGTATATAATGTAAAAGTGTCCAGGAATTGCGGTAGGGAGAGAAGCTCGGTGCCGGGCTGCAAGAAGAGACTGGGAGGGAGACTGCGAGCCGGACTGTGGCAGATCCCTGGTGACCGCCAAGCGAGTACTGGACTGGGAAGCTCCTGGGGTCGGTGATCCTAAAGACAAGAAGAGACGCCATCCAGAAGAGTCAAGGAACCCCGATTCTGTGGAGAAGAAGAGATCCCCCTGCCCTGCAAGGAAAAGATTATTATTCTGTATATAATGTACATGTCTGTATATATAATGTATATGTGTCTGTATATATAATGTACAAGTGTTTGTATTTATAATGTATTTTTGACTGTATATAATGTAAAAGTGTCCGGGAACAGCGGTAGGGAGAGAAACACGGTGCTGGGCTGTAAGAAGAGACTGGGAGGGAGACTGCGAGCCGAACTGTGGCAGAGCCCTGGTGACCGCCAAGCGAGTACTGGACTGGGAAGCTCCTGGGGTCGGTGATCCTAAAGACAAGAAGAGACGCCATCCAGAAAAGTCAAGGAACCCCGATTCTGTGGAGAAGAAGAGATCCCCCTGCCCTGCAAGGAAAACATTATTATTCTGTATATAATGTACATGTGTCTGTATTTATAATGTATATGTGTCTGCATATATATTGTACATGTCAGTATATATAATGTATATGTGTCTATATATATATATATATATATATATATATAAATGTATATTTGTCTGTACAAGTAATGTACATGTGTCTGTATATATAATATATGTGTATGTCCATATAATGTATATGTGTCTGTATATATAATGTACATGTGTCTGTATATATAATGTATATGTGTCTATATATAATGTACATGTGTCTGTATATAAAATGTACATGTGTCTGTATATATAATGTATGTGTCTGTATATATAATGTATATGTCAGTATATATAATGTACATGTGTCTATATATATAATGTATAAGTCTCTGTATATATAATGTACATGCCAGTATTTATAATGTACATGTGTCTGTATATATAATGTATATGTGTCTGTATATATAATGTACATGTGTCTGTATATATAATGTACATGTGTCTGTATATATAATGTACATGTGTCTGTATATATAATGTGCATGTGTCTGTATATATAATGTACATGTATCTGTTTATATAATGTACATGTATCTTTATATATAATTTATATTTGTCTGTATACAGTGCCTACAAGTAGTATTCAACCCCCTGCAGATTTAGCAGGTTTGATAAGATGCAAATAAGTTAGAGCTTGCAAACTTCAAACAAGAGCAGGATTTATTAACAGATGCATAAATCTTACAAACCAACAAGTTATGTTGCTCAGTTAAATTTTAATAAATTTTCAACATAAAAGTGTGGGTCAATTATTATTCAACCCCTAGGTTTAATATTTTGTGGAGTAACCCTTGTTTGCAATTACAGCTAATAATCGTCTTTTATAAGACCTGATCAGGCCGGCACAGGTCTCTGGAGTTATCTTGGCCCACTCCTCCATGCAGATCTTCTCCAAGTTATCTAGGTTCTTTGGGTGTCTCATGTGGACTTTAATCTTGAGCTCCTTCCACAAGTTTTCAATTGGGTTAAGGTCAGGAGACTGACTAGGCCACTGCAACACCTTGATTTTTTCCCTCTTGAACCAGGCCTTGGTTTTCTTGGCTGTGTGCTTTGGGTCGTTGTCTTTTTGGAAGATGAAATGACGACCCATCTTAAGATCCTTGATGGAGGAGCGGAGGTTCTTGGCCAAAATCTCCAGGTAGGCCGTGCTATCCATCTTCCCATGGAGGCGGACCAGATGGCCAGGCCCCTTGGCTGAGAAACAGCCCCACAGCATGATGCTGCCACCACCATGCTTGACTATAGGGATGGTATTCTTGGGGTCGTATGCAGTGCCATCCAGTCTCCAAACGTCACGTGTGTGGTTGGCACCAAAGATCTCGATCTTGGTCTCATCAGACCAGAGAACCTTGAACCAGTCTGTCTCAGAGTCCTCCAAGTGATGATGAGCAAACTGTAGACGAGCCTTGACATGACGCTTTGAAAGTAAAGGTACCTTACGGGCTCGTCTGGAACGGAGACCATTGCGGTGGAGTACGTTACTTATGGTATTGACTGAAACCAATGTCCCCACTGCCATGAGATCTTCCCGGAGCTCCTTCCTTGTTGTCCTTGGGTTAGCCTTGACTCTTCGGACAAGCCTGGCCTCGGCACGGGAGGAAACTTTCAAAGGCTGTCCAGGCCGTGGAAGGCTAACAGTAGTTCCA
Source organism: Anomaloglossus baeobatrachus (assembly GCF_048569485.1). Lineage (NCBI taxonomy): Eukaryota > Metazoa > Chordata > Amphibia > Anura > Aromobatidae > Anomaloglossus > Anomaloglossus baeobatrachus. The sequence continues at coordinate 204,448,033 of NC_134356.1, forward strand.
TAAGCCTTCCACTTCCGGATGATGCTCCCAACAGTGGAGACAGGTAGGCCCAACTCCTTGGAAAGGGTGTTGTACCCCTTGCCAGCCTTGTGACCCTCCACGATCTTGTCTCTGATGGCCTTGGAATGCTCCTTTGTCTTTCCCATGTTGACCATGTATGAGTGCTGTTCACAAGTTTGGGGAGGGTCTTAATTAGTCAGAAAAGGCTGGAAAAAGAGATAATTAATCCAAACATGTGAAGCTCATTGTTCTTTGTGCCTGAAATACTTCTTAATACTTTAGGGGAACCAAACAGAATTCTTGTGGTTTGAGGGGTTGAATAATAAATGACCCTCTGAATAAACTTTTCTCAATTTAAAAAAAATAAATAAAAAGAAATAACATTCTTTTTTGCTGCAGTGCATTTCACACTTCCAGGCTGATCTACAGTCCAAATGTCACAATGCCAAGTTAATTCCGAATGTGTAAACCTGCTAAATCTGCAGGGGGTAGAATGCTACTTGTAGGCACTGTATATATATATATATATATATATATATATATATATATATATATATATATATATATATATTATTATAATATATATTATTATAATATAATCTATCCACACACACATACACAGCTTTATATATTAGATATACACATATGGCTGACGATTCTGTCTGGGGTTCGTCATTTTAATGACCCAAAAAATGGTGCATGCAGCTTTTTTCGGGCTGTCAAAATGACGACTAGCGGTTAATGTTTGATTGGTGTTTGCAGAATTGGAGATTTTCCAAGAGTGATGGTGGACTGTGGAAGGTTGGAGGTCAGTATGCACAGGAGGATCTCAGCTCCCCCGGTAAAGGCATCACCTGGGTCCTCTCTCTGGTGGACAGTGCAGGGAGGGCAGCTCCGTGTTCAAAGAGGCAAAGTCCGGCAATAGACAAAAGTTGTTTCCAGCATCATGGCCAAGAAAAGAGGTTAAAAACCAATTTTATTCCATAACTTGTGCAAATACAACAGGATATGTCTAAGACTAAGAACCTCTGTTAGGTCTGAAATGCATCAGACATTGTTTTATACGTCGTGGACGTCCATCCAACCTAGTGTTGGTTTTAACCTTATGAAATAAAATAGTTTTTTAACCTTTTCTTGGACGTGATGCTGGAAACAACTTTTTTCTATTGCCGAAGGTTCGAGGGGTAGAGCCGGAGCTGTTGTGGAGTCTGATGGGGAGTCTGATGGGGGCCCGAAAATTTTGTCAGTATCGGGCCCAGAAATTCCTCGTGACAGCCCTGGCTGGAGGGGCCCGGGGTGGCTGCCCGCAGTGTGTGTGATTTCACTTTCATGCATCATGCCCCCGAGGCCATCACCAAGCAGCTGATTAACACCACTGTTTGTATAGCTGCAGACTAGCCAACGCAGAGATTCAGAGGCGCCTACACTGCACACTGTGCACGGCCTTGCTGAAGAGGAGGGAGTGGCCAGGCAGCAGAGACGCGGGAAAATTAAATGATGAAAAGGAAAAGAGTGCAGGAGTGAAGAAGGAGTAGAGACCACAAAAAAGAAAGAAAAGCAAACAGAGAGCAGAAAAACAGTGAGAAGCGGAGAACAGAAGGAATAGAAAGAAAAAGCAGAGGACAGGAAAAGCAGCCAGGAAGACTCACAGGAAGAGCAGCAGGGAGGCCTGAGCCACTATCATCATCTCTCACAGCACAGGAGCAGGTGAGTATTATAATGTACAAATGTCTGCCTGTAATACTACAGAAAAACTGCCCTGTGCTGTGCCATCACTGTGTGTGTGTGTTGCCCCTGTGCCATCACTGTGTGTATGTTGCCCCTGTGCTGTGCCATCACTGTGTGTGTGTTGCCCCTTTGCTGTGCCATGTGTGTGTGTGTGTGTGTGTGTGTATTATCTCTGTACTTTGCAGAGTTTTAATATAGATCCTAAGGCTATAAAGAGGGTCATAATCCTTACCATTAAATGGGGGAGACGAATGTGAAAATGTATATTGTGTGTAGTGAGGGGCACGAAGAAGGACATCGCTACTTTAGGCCAAGTTCACATATTGCAGATTTTTTAGGGATTTGTGGTGTGAACCCACTGGTCTTGGTGCAGTGGCCTTTGCTCAGTAACAGGACGGTGGTTATATTCAGACTCTAAGTGGTGATATTTGGTCATGGTGTGGCAGCATTATTTTGCAATGTAATAATACATTGCAAACCTTTATATGGTGGGTGTTGTTCAGTAACACTATGTAGTAGTATGTGTTATTTCTGTCTATAAGCCGCCCCCAATAATGCATGCTGGCCCCCAATAACATGTATCATGATTATTATGATAATGTTTTTTTGTTTGTTTGTTTTTTATCGGTGGGGGGGCCCCATTCAGACTTTTGCTATGGGGCCCCATGATTTCTATGTACGCCCCTGCCTCTCACATAGAGGTAATGTGACTGACATCAGCCGTTCCACCAACACACCCTAACTGACATCCTATTACCTCACACAAGCTTTGTTATACTGAGAATGTCCTTTGTTGCCTATATTAACCAATCAGAGCTCAGATTAATTAAGGCGGGCTGTGCACACTACGACATCCCAGGTGCGATGTCGGTGGGGTCAAATTGAAAGTGACGCACATCCGTCATCGCAGGCGACATCGTAGTGTGTAAAGCCTAGATGATACGATTAACAAGCGCAAAAGCGTCGTAATCGTATCATCGGTATAGCGTCAGCGTAATCCATAATTACGCTGACGCGACGGTCCGATGTTCCTCGTTCCTGTGGCAGCACACATCGCTGTGTGTGAAGCCGCAGGAGCGAGGAACATCTCCTACCGGCGTCACCGCAGCTTCCGTAGGATATGCGGAAGGAAGGAGGTGGGCGGGATGTTTACATCCCGATCATCTCCGCCCCTCCGCTCCTATTGGCCGCCTGCCGTGTGACGTCGCAGTGACGCCGTACGACCCGCCCCCTTAATAAGGAGGCGGGTCGCCGGCCAGAGCGACGTCCCAGGACAGGTGAGTCCATGTGAAGCTGCCATAGCGATAATGTTCGCTACGGCAGCTATCACAAGCATATCGCAGCTGCGACGGGGGCGGGGACTATCGCGCTCGGCATCGCCTTGCGATGTCGCAGCGTGCAAAGTACCCCTTACTGTAGCAAAATCGAATCTGAGCTGTGATTGGTTGCTATTGGCAGCCTGATAAATCGCCAGGCAACAGAAAGCCCTCCCCCTGACAGTATATATTAGCTCACACATACACATAATAGACAGGTCATGTGACTGACAGCTGCCGTATTTCCTATGTGGTACATTTGTTGTTCTTGTAATTTGGCTGCTTATTAATCAGATTTTTATTTTTGAAGGATAATACCAGACTTGTGTGTGTTTTAGAGTGATTATGTGGTGAGGTTGGTGTATGTGTGGTGAATGTGTGTTGAGGGTGGTATATGTGTTCAAATACGTGGTAGTGTGTGGCGCATTTTGTGTGTGTGTTCATATCCCCTCGTGTGGTGAGTATCCCATCTCGGGGCCCCACCGGCCCCACCGTAGCAACTGTACAGTATATACTCTTTGGCGCCATCGCTCTCATTCTTTAAGTCCCCCTTGTACACATCTGGCAGCTGTCAATTTGCCCCCAACACTTTTCGTTTAACTTTTTCCCCATTCTGTAGATAGGGGCAAAATTGATTGGAAATTGGAACGCACGGGGTTAAAATTTCGCCTCACAACATAGCCTATCACGCTCTCGGGGTCCAGACGTGTGAGTGTGCAAAATTTTGTGGCTGTAGCTGCGACAGTGCAGATACCAATCCCGAACACACACACACACACACACACACACACACACACACACACACACACACTCAGCTTTATATATTAGATTATTTTTCTTTGGGGGCTCATGAGGTGGTAGGCACAAAAGGGTGCAAATATGGCACATGAAAACACCATAAATAGCTGTGATATGATGTGATAACTGTTAAGTGATGTTCTCACACTTAATAGAATGAATGGAAATTAATCCATTTTTGTATTTAGGTCCACTACATGTAAAGTCAAAGACAGGTGCAAGGCCCAGGTATAGAGTCCACATTGGGACCCAGACACCTCAAGCTAAAGCCCGCTTTACACGCTGCAATATATCTTACGATGTGTCGGCGGGGTCATGTCGTAAGTGACACACATCCGGCCTCGTAAGGTACATTGCAGTGTGTGACAGGTACGTGCAATTGCGATTGAACGTTAAAACGTTCATCCCATGCACATCGTTCATTTCTCTAGAATTGAACATCATATTGTTCAACGTTCCCGGGGTAGCACACATCGCAGTGTGTGACACCCCGGGAACGATGAACAGATCTTACCTGCGTCCTGCGGCTCCCGGCCAGCAATGCGGAAGGAAGGAGGTGGGCGGGATGTTTACGTCCCGCTCAGCTCCGCCCCTCCGCTTCTATTGGCCGGCTGCCGCGTGACGTCGATGTGACGCCAAACGTCCCTCCCACTCCAGGAAGTGGACGTTCGCCGCCCACATCGAGGTCGTATGGAAAGTAAGTACGTGTGACGGGGGTTAATCGTTTGTGCGGCACGTTCAACAAATTGAACGTGCTGCACATACGATGGGGGCGTTGCAAATCGCATACAATATCGTATGCAAAATTGCAACGTGTAAAGCAGGCTTAAGCCTCTGATTGGATTTATTAATTTCTTAAAGGGAATATGACAATGTGATTTTAAACACCTCCCCCCCCCCACACACACACACACAAACAAAACTATTTATATGAGCATGTAGCTGTTTCAAAGACAAGTCGAGCAATACCTTTATATGGGCAGTACATTCCTCCATTACTGAGAAATCAGGGTTTGAATGATATGCAGATAAGGCTGTAGATCAGAAGCCTCTATGACTCCAGCTCTATTTCCCAATCAGCACCGCCTCCTATTGCTTGATTGACCACTTTTTTGCTTGAAGTCACACAGCATAGAAGCTGTGAGTTAAGCAGGAGGAGGTGGCGCAGGGTCAGGAATAGAGCTGGAGTGACAGAAGCTTCAGCTCTACAAAGTCTAAAGGGGGCTTTACACGGTAGCAATATCGCTAGCAATTTCTAGCGATATCGAGCGTGTAAGTACCCGCCCCCGTCGCGCATGCGATTGTTTGTGATTGCTGCCGTAGCGAACATTATCGCTACAGCAGAGTCACACGTACTTACCTGGTCGGCGTCGGCGCTGTGAGTGCCAAACAATCCCTCCTTCAAGGGGGAGGGACGTTCGGCATCACAGCGACGTCACCGCAACGTCACTAAGCGGCCGGCCAATCAAAGTGGAGGGGCGGAGATGAGCAGGACGTAACATCCCGCCCACCTCCCTCCTTCCGCATTGTGGCCGGAAGGAAGGAGGTAAGGAGACGTTGCTCGCTCCTGCGGTGTCACACATAGCGATGTGTGCTGCCGCATGAGCGATGAACCACCTGGATAAACAACCTTTACCGATTTTTGAGTTTGGGACGACCTCTCCATGGTGAACGATTTTCACCATTTTTGAGGTCGCTTAAGGTCGCTGGTCAGTGTCACATGCTGCGATATCATTAATGACGCCGGATGTGCGTCACCTACAACGTGACCCCGACGATAAAACATCAACGATATCGTAGCGTGTAAAGCCCCCTTAAGTCTTCAAACTCATTTGCATATCAAATTAAATGCTAATTTCTAAGTAATGGAGGAACAAACTAGCTAGTGTAAAGCTGGGTTCACACTAAGCGACAGCGACAACGACGTCGCTGTTACGTCACCATTTTCGGTGACGTAACAGCGACCTTGTAAGTCGCTGTTATGATCGCTGCTTAGCTGTCAAACACAGCAGAAGCAGCGATCATAACGTCGCTGTGCTACATGTGCTGAGAGCAGGGAGCCGCGCTTAGCGCTGGCTCCTTGCTCTCCTAGGTACAGTACACGTCGGGTTAATTAACCCGATGTGTGCTGCAGCTACATGTCACAGTGCAGAGAGCAGGGAGCCGCGCGCACTGCTTAGCGCTGGCTCCTTGCTCTCCTTGCTACAGCACACATCGGGTTAATTACCCGATGCGTACTGCAGCCACTTGTGCACAGAGCAGGAGCCGGCAGCACTGGCAGCAAGGGCGGAGGCTGGTAACGAAGGTAAATATCGGGTAACCAGGGAAAGGTCTTCCCTTGGTTACCCGATGTTTACGCTGGTTACAGCTTACCGCAGCTGCCAGAGACGCCGGCTCCTGCTCCCTGCTCGCTTCATTTCGTCGCTCTCTCGCTGTCACACACAGCGAATTTGTGTGTCACAGCGGGAGAGTGACGACCAAAAAATGAAGCTGGGCATTCAGCAACGACCGGCGACCTCACAGCAGGGGCCGGGTCGTTGCTGGATGTCACACACAGCGACAGCGACGGGACGTCGCTGCAACGTCACAGAAAATGGTGACGTTGCAGCGACGTCGTTGTCGTTGTCGTTATGTGTGACACCAGCTTAAAGATGTTGCTGGATTTGTCTTTGAAAGATACATGCACATATATAGTTGGGGTTGTGAAATTCTCCTGACAGATTCCCTTTAGGTATTATCACATAGACGAGTCAGGAGCATATAGCGAATCAGAATAAGGTGCCATCTATCATTTTGTATTCTAAAACCATTCTTACTCATTGATTTAAAATCACAGTGATTTCAAAAAGAAATGGAGCTTTAGGCTGCGACCGCACTTTGCGTTTTTCACCTGCGTTTTTGGTGCTGTTTAGGTGCGTTTTGAGAAGCACCTTTTTCATGCCAAAATGCATGCGTTTTGATTTCACAGCAAAGTCTATGGGAAATGGTGATTTCTAGACCGCACTTTGCGTTTCTAAACGCTGCGTTTAATTTGCATATTTTGTGGCAAAAACCATGCGTTCAAAGAAGCAACATGTCAATTGTTTTTGCCATTTTGGGTGCGTTTTGCTAACATTGGAGTCAATGAGAAAAACCAAGTTTCATACAAATTCCTGCGTTTTACCTGCTTTTTCAGTGCAGAAAACATGTGTTTTGACCTGACAAAACGCATGCTTTTTGCACATTAAATTAATGATTTCATATGTCCCTTTACACACACACATAATCTGACAATTAAAATAAAGAAAATGTTAAATTTAGTGCTTTTTATCTAAGAAATACAATATTACCGCTATAATTCCATTATATATTTCTATTTTCTTTGTAATTTCTGAACTTATGTCTGTAATCCTTTTTTTTTTCACTTTTTTCAATATATTTGAATGTTTAACCTTTATTTAGCAGTGTCTAGATTTCCAAAACGCATCTTTCAAAACGCAGGTGGAAAAGCATGTAAAAAGCGCTGAAAACGCATCCAAAACGCGGTAAATACGCATGCGTTTTCTGCGCTAAATTTCTGAAAAAGGCAACTTTGGTCAAATCAATTAAGCACAAAACGTGCGTTTAGAACTGCAAGTAGGTGAATGCAAAGTGCGGTCGCAGCCTTAATGTGCAGCTGCTCAGCCATTAAGAAAGGTGCTAAGCAAAGCACAACTGGAATTCCCTTATCCAACTTATAAAACCCAAAGTAGATAAGAGTGCCGTCTCTGTGGTATATACACCGCTTTGTGTAGCCCTACTTGTGCCAGGGGCTGTAAGACTAAAGCGGGCTTTACACGCAACGACATCGCTGACGAGATGTCGTTGGGGTCATGGAATTCTTGACACAAATCCGGCCTCGTTAGCAACGTCATTGCGTGTGAAACGCAGGAACGACCGTTAACGATCAAAATTACTCACCTAATAATTGATCGTTGACACGTCGTTCTAATGTCGATTATCGTTGCCATTGTAGGATGCAGGTTGTTCGTCGTTCCTGCTGCAGCACACATCCCTATGTGTGACACCGCAGGAACGAGGAACATCACCGTACCTGCGGCCACCCGCAATGAAGAAGGAAGGAGGTGGGCGGGATGTTACGGCCGCTCATCTCCGCCCCTCCGCTTATATTGGGCGGCCGCTTAATGACGCCGCTGTGACGCCACAAGAACCGCCCCCTTAGAAAGGAGGCGGTTCGCCAGCAACAGCGACATCGCTAGGCAGGTAAGTATGTGTAACGGGTTCTAGCGATGTTGTGCGTCACAGGCAGAGATTTGCCCGTGACGCACAACCGACGGGGGCGGGTGCTTTCACCAGCGACATTGCTAGCGATGTCGCTGTGTGTAAAGTCCACTTAAGATCAATAAAGCCAACAACTTTCACTCAGTTGATACTATAAATACTGTGGGTCATTTATTAATTTGTATTAAGCTCCCCATACACATTAGACTAACATCAGCCAAACGTCCAGCTGTCTGTGAGTTCAGCCGACTATTCAGTATGGGGGTCCTGAACAAATGATTGTCAGAGGAGTTAAAGAACCAGTGTGTCCAAATTGTCACTACCGATCGCTTTGTTCTCCCTGAGATAAGTTGATAACAGAGGAATCTGGCAGTAGCTCTCTCATGTATGGGGGAGAGGGGTAAGCTGCCAACCAACCATCATTTCGATCGACCACTACTTAAGGTGTTTTTATGGGCTTATGGATCTAGTTTGCATGGCTCTTTAAGGCTGCTTTCACACCTCCGGTTTTTCCTGTGCGGCACAATCCGTCACTTTGCAGGAAAAACGCAACCATTTTTTTTTGCTGCCGGATGCGTTTTCCTGCATAGACTTTAATTAGTGCCGCATTGTGCCGCATGGGCTTGCGTTCCGTCCGGTTTTTGCCGCATGCAGCACATTTAGCCGATGCGGCGGCCGGATGGAACGTTGCCTGGCACGTTTTTTTGTGCGGCAAAAAAAATGCATCGCGCCGCATCCTTCCGATGCGGCGCATTTTTCAATGCTTGCCTATGGACGCCGGATGCGGCGCGATCCGGCAAAAACCACATTCGGACGCCGCATGCGGTTTTTGCCACTGCGCATGCTCAGTAGCATGCCGCAAGCGACAAAAACCGGACGGGCCGCATTTAAAAAACGTATGCAAAGGATGCGGCTTTTTCGCCGCATCCGTTGCATAGGTTTTAGAGCCTGACTGGCCGGCTCTGCACCTACCGGGTGTGTGAAAGCAGCCTAACACAATGCCTTTAGCCTGCCTGCTATCGGCACATATTTTACCTCTGTACACCATATGGAATTTGTGAAAAAAGTATGGCACGTCACAAATGGTGGCATGTTACATCAGAAAGGAAGTCTCACCTATAAACTAATACCTCTGTATTAGTTTGAAAAATCATATATGGCACTCCGCTGTGCAAACTGTGGTGACCGAGTAAGATTCCAATCCGTGTTCAATAATAGTAATAAAACTCAGCACTCATTGAGATATTTTTGCAGGTTTTGGGGATTTTAATTCATCATTGTAACAATCCGGAATCAACAGCATATATAACGTTTTGGTCTTTTATGAACCTTCATCAGATAAATGGCCCTACCTATAATGACATGGTCACAATTCACCTAGCGCATACTAGCCTCTATAGGCCACGACAATCCATAATATCCTCATCAGCTATCCATGAGCTTACATACGCATTCTCCAACACATAATCTTCAGCCAACTGATGAAGGTCCATACAAGACCGCAACGTGTTATATGCTGTTGATTCCGGATTGTTAAATGATGAATTAAAATCCACACCACCTGCAAAAATATATAGGGTGCTGAGTTCTGTATCAGATTGAGTTAGTAGACAATATATAGAGGCAAATGGAGAACCTTTTGGTCGATAATACTGTGTGCTAGAATGAGTCATATTTAGGCCTAAGCCACACGGCGAGAAAATCGGTGCGAGTGGAGTGCGATAAAACATCGCATTCCACTCGGATCAATTCTAGTCTGTGTGTCAGTGCACACGAGCGATTATTTTCTCATCCCTAATCGGACCAAGAAAACAATCACAGCATGCTGCGATTGTAATGCGAGACTCATTTCTCTAGCACCCATTCAAGTGTATGGGGCGAGAGAAAAATCACACTGCACTCGCGGTACATCGGTGTACCGCGTGTGCAGAGCGAGAATGGCAGTAGCCGACAACGGAGGAGTGAGGTAGATAAATTCCTCCCTCTCCTCCTCCGTGCCGGCCTGCCCCTCCGCAGCGCTGGCCCGCCCCTCCTGAGAGCCGGCCCGCTCCCCACAGCTGAGGTCCGCTCGCACAGTCGGACCGCAGTCGCAGGGATACTAGCATGACACTCGGCTCCTGCTGTGCTGCCAGCGTGAGCCGAGTGTCATGCGAGCATCACACTAGTGCCCCGTGTGGCCCCGGCTTTAAAGTAAATATGGACTAGTGCATGGGTGGGTTATACATAGATCAGAGAATAGAGGGGGAAAGATACTCATCACATTATCTAGGTTAGAGGCTTAATTCCAAATTACCAAGGTATGGCAAAGGGGGAGGGGGAAGCTCACCAGGTTCTCTGCAAACCTCACCGATGCATGGACATGGCTGGCCACCACATATAAGCGAGGAAGGAAGGAAATCCAGCATCAGGTTCTTTTTTAAAAGTGGTGTCCAAATTTATTTATAAAATCATACGCGCAAAAAATTTAAAAACATAAGTCCCATGATACGGGCCAACGCAGGGCCCACGCATTATGTGTTTCGGATTGTTCCTTAGTCATAGATCATATGTAAACCTGCTGTCCACATGTGAATAGTGGCAGGTGAGCAATTTTTCTTTTTTCATTATATCAACTCTTGCATTGGCCCATTTTCCTTTTTTGTTAATTTTAAAATATAAAAGATGAAAATATTTTTTTTCCCCCTGAAATACAAAGTAAATGTGTCATCTGTAACTTTATGCCTTTTAGAGATCACTTCATCTTCAACTTGCTCAACTGTTCCAATAACAGTAATTTTGACCAGGGGTGCCCAAACTTTTACATGTACATGTAATCTCTATCAGATTACAATTTTGGATCATCTTCCCTTAGAATTTTGTGTTGTGCTGTTCATCTGTTTCTACTCTTAGAAATTTTTGAATAAATTGACATTGCGAGCATTGCCAGTCTCCTTGTCAAAGCAGTGTGTCCCCTTAGTATAATACTGGTTGTACTGATTGGACAGTGCAGGTCTGCATTCTCATGTCCGTGTTTTATGATCAATATACAGATCACAATGTCTGGACCCAAATTAACAGTCATAAAGCCACTTTACACGCTGCGATATCGTGACCGATATCGCTAGCGTGGGTACCCGCCCCCATCGGTTGTGCGACATGGGGAAATCGCTGCCCGTGGCGCACAACATCGCCCAGACCCGTCACACGTACTTACCTGCTCGGCGATGTCGCTGTGACCGGCGAACCGCCTCCTTTCTAAGGGGGCGGTTCGCTCGGCGTCACAGCGACGTCACTAAGCGGCCTCCCAATCAAAGCGGAGGGGCGGAGGTGAGTGGGACGAACATCCCGCCAACATTCTTCCTTCCTCATTGCTGGCGTGTGGCAGGTAAGGAGAGGTTCCTCGTTCCTGCGGCGTCACATGTTGCGATGTGTGCTGCCGCAGGAACGAGGAACAACTTTGCCCAAGCGACAGCAGCGATAATTGGGAGAGGACCCCCATGTCAACGAGGAGTGATTTTGGACGTTTTTGCAACGATCCAAAATCGCTCCTAGGAGTCACACACAACGAGATCGCAACAGCGGCCGGATGTGCGTCACAAAATACGTGACCCCAACGAGATCGCTGTAGCGAAATCGTAGCATGTAAAGCCCGCTTAAGGTTATGTGCGCACTAGAAAAGTGATTTTTCTCAACAAAATTTCTTGAGAAGCTTCTGGGAGTTGAAGATTACCGCACCTGCGGTAAAAAAAAACGCACCAAAACCGCGGGAAAAACGCATGCGTTTTTGCCGCGGTTTTGCTGCACTTTTGCTGCGGTTTTTCCGCAGATTGGTCCCTGTGGTTCTTTATAAATAAAGCATGTTGAAAAAGAGAAAAAAAAAAGATAAAAGGTCATTTCCTTCTGATATAGATAGAGAAATAGATAGAATTGATAGATAGATAGATAGATAGATAGGAGATAAATAGATAGATAGATGGATAGAGGGATAGATAGATAATGGATAGATAGATAGATGGATAGAGGGATAAATAGATAGATAGAGGGATAAATAGATAGATAGAGGGATAGATAATAGATGGATAGATAGATGGATAATAGATAGATAGATGGATAGATAGATAGGAGATAGCTAGATAATAGATGGATAGAGGGATAGATAGATAATGGATAGATAGATAAATAAATAGATAATGGATAGATAGATAGATAGATAGAGGGATAGATAGAGGACAGATCAATCAATAGATAGAGTCCCTGTGAGCACACACAGCACTTCTCATGGTCGGTAGTGTGTTCACATTACCGGCCGTGGGAAATGACCTGTAGTTACCTCTGGAGGCTCGTTACGAGGCTGCATTCAGAACAGTGTCAGTCGCGGCTGGATGCAAGCATCGTGGGACCTCCGTGGATTACGCCGGAGCTGTGTGTTTGGGGGGTTAATAAAGGGGTGAAAGAGGGGGCTTTTTGTCTTTTATTTAAAATAAAGGATTTTTCGGTGTGTGTTTATTCACTTTACTTACAGGTTAATCATGAAAGCTGTCTCATAGACGCTGCCATGAATAAACTCGGACTTAAATGGCAGCGATCCGCTGCCATTTAACTCATTATTACCCTGATTGCCTCCGCATCACGGCAATCTGGAAGAGCCGGGAAACTCCGGGACTGCCGCATAATGGATGCGACAGTCTCGGGGCAGCTGCGGGCTGATATTCTCTGCTGCGAGAGGGAGGAGGCATTAACCCTGGCCCTCGCCCTCCTCGGCCTGTGAATACCGGGCCGCCACTGTGTGTTTACCGCGGCTGGACGGTAAAAATACAGCGGAGCACACGCTTTTTTTTTTTTATATGTCTGTTTGATTTGTATGTGTATTCTATATGTCTGTGTGTGAGTGTGATGTGTGTGTATTCTATGTCTGTGATGTGTGTGTATGTTTACTCTCTGCTCCGCTTCCTCTTTCTGTCATAATGATATCACTTCCCTGCAAAACGCAGGGTAGTGATGAACATTACCGCAGGTAAATCGCGGCTATACCGAGGGTATACTGCACATCATTTGCTACCTGCGGAATACCCGCGGTATTTCGCGATTACATTACAGTGAATGGAGTGAAATACCGGGGGTATGTGAAGCCCCTCAGGTGTTGTATCGGTGCATACCTTCAGGGACTCCACGTAGCTGGTGCTGGTCACAGGTAGGGAATCTTCAGTTTTGATCGTGACGCCACTCTCAGTATTGCGGTCAGTGGGGACCGCCACTGCAGGTTAGGGGACGCCTGGGGCTGATGGTGGGTGCAGTCGGATATAGTAGCCTCCTGAGAGTGAGGCAAGCCCCAGGGCCCGGTGTGGGTTTGTAGTACCACAAGTCGCAGAATGACTCAAACACAGTCCAAGAAGTCTTTTAACGTGTTTACTCACTGTTTGGAGGTCACGGTGAGATGCCCGGGCGACACTGTGATAACCAGGTGGAACCAGGAATTCCAGGAGGCCGTTCTGAGGGTAGCTGTCCACTCGCCTTCCTTGCACTCTTTCTGTTTTAGGAGGATCCTTTGCTTGAAGCGTAGTAGGACCCCTCCAGGGAAGCTGTTACCACCCTGCTCCCCTCTCTCTGGCTCGTCTGCCGGCAGCGTGGCCTTGGTGGGATGGCTTCTGGCCCTGTCCCCTTATGGGCCTGGTGTGCTGCTTGGCTCAAGCTCTGTGTAGTCGTGGTGAGGGCATGAAGTACCCCCCCAACCTGTAGGTTAAGCAGCTCTGGATGATCTGCTGCCTGTTCTGGGGACCTAGTTCCCCTTGTGTGCTCGGATACTGGGATCTCCGTACTCAGCCACCCCTCTTTCTCTGGATGCTCTTCAGGCCGACCCACAGTACTCCGTTCTCCTCCGCTTTCAGCTACAGCACTCCTCAGGACCTGTCTGCACGGGAGCTTCTCTGCTCCCCCTCCATACACTTCAACCACTTCCTCTCGACTCTGCCCTGCTTCCTAGCAACCAGCCCCTGAACACACCCCCAGCTGGGAATTGAAAGTTAACCCCTTCTGGCTACCCAAGGGTCCCCTCTGGTGATGTGGGAAGCCTGATCACTATATGTTTGTGTGTGCACCTCATCCTGGCCTTTGGAGATTACCTGGAAGCATTGCTCCCGCATGGGTGCAATACTCTGTGGTGGCTGACCAGGTCAGGGGCGCTACATTCCCCCTTAGTTATCATCAGCACGTCCTCGGGCTGCAAAGACAAGAGAAAAAGGTAAATACAAACTTTTCCCACGCAGGGGCAATTATTTACATTTAAACATGCCAGGTACCATTCCACCACCAACCACCCACATGTCCGAACCCACCCAGAAACCTCCAGGAGGTAGGTCACCGGTCCTTTTGGTAACCAGGTCTGGGCCATCACATTCCCCAGACCTTTCCTCCAATCTTCCTCTCCTGAGGAGAGTGGTGTAAGGTAGGCCCCATAAACAGGCGTACCCGCTTCCGAGTGTTGGAGGGCAGGCCCCATAAACAGGCGTGCCCCCTTGTTGGTGCAGAGCCATGCCCCTCAACAGGCAGACTCTGGGGTTGGTACCAAGAAGGCAACTTTTTACAATACAAAAGTTTGTGGTTAAAGCCAGTTCATAACCAGTGGTCTAACATTTTAAGAAGGTCTCACAATAGTCCTTGTGGGCACATTTCGCTTAAACGTTGCTTAACTATAAACAGGTTAAACATTACATTTCATACAGTCACTTTGAACTAAACTGTACTTTGTCTATAGCGTAATGGGAGCTGACCAAAGTTGCTGCGGGTTGATCTACGCAGTACTATACTGTCATCTGTCTGAGGTTGTGTCCTCCCACCCGATGTATGTGTCTCAATGTGAATTCTGGATGTACTGGGTACTGATACCAATGCGTGGTTTTCTGCTTCAGCTACATTTGGCACTTCTAGGTTCTGAACAGGTGCTTCTAGGTCTCCTACTTCTCTAGATTGAGTGAATGTAATGACTGGAATAACAACTGCTCCATTGTATTGAGGCCAACTTGCTGGAAAATCTCCAAGCGCAGTATGGATCATCCTTTCTTTTGGTTCCTGAACTGGCAAAGGGTTGGGAATTTCTTCAGGGATTCTTAGTTGTTCAGGACATTTCTTTAAGCGATCTCTAGAAACGACAGCTGTTGTTTTTCCTCCATCTTTGCTGATAAGGCATGTCTTTTCATTGCTAAGCGTTGATGGTAACACAGTATAGGGTTCTTCTTCCCAGTGATTGTCAAGTTTATGACGCCTTCTCTTTCCCTTGAGAACTATATCTCCCGGCATCAAAGGAACAGCAGGTGCTTTTCGATTGTAGGCCTTTTCTTGTTTCTCACGCTGCTGAGTCAGGCTTCGCTCCACACACTCTTGTACTTTCTTGTATTGGGCTTGGCGGTTGGAATCCCAATCAGCACCTTGTAGATGGTCTTCAGGGGTCTCAACTCCCATTTCCAGATCTACTGGCAATCTCCCTGGTCTGGCCCTCATCAGGTATGCCGGTGTGCAGTTCGTGGAACTCACAGGGATGTTGTTATACATGTCCACTAGATCGGGCAGTTTTTCTGGCCACTGACTTCGTTCCTCCAATGGGAGCGTCTTCAGAAGATCGAGAATGATGTGGTTCATCTTCTCACACATGCCATTGGTCTGAGGATGGTAAGGCGTAGTACGGATCTTCTGGCAGCCGTATAGGTTACAAAACTCCTTAAACACTTCAGCTTCAAAGGCTGGTCCTTGGTCAGTGAGCACTTGATCTGGATAGCCATGTGGTCGACAGAAGTGTGTCTGGAAAGCTTTGGCTGCAGTTTGACCTGTCAAGTCCTTGACTGGTACTACCACCAGGAATCTGGAGTAGTGGTCAACCATAGTGAGAGCGTAGTTGTAGCCTTGTCTGCTGGGTGCCAACTTTACATGGTCCAGGGCCACGAGCTCCAGGGGCCGTTTAGTTTGGATGGGCTGGAGTGGTGCTCTCTGGCGGTGCTGGTCTTTTCTTCTAAGATTGCAAGGCCCGCAGTTTCGACACCACTTCTCTAGGGCAGATCTCATGCCCACCCAGTAGAATCTTACTTTAAGTAGGGCCTCCAGTTTCTTCCAACCAAAGTGGCCTGCACCATTGTGATAGGCTTCTAGCACCATCCTCGTATCCTTCTGTGGTACAATCACTTGCCACACCTTCTCATGCGTCCTCGGGTCAATGATGCTCCTGTAAAGTTTGTCTTGATAGATGAATAATCGACCCCTCTCCTTCCATAGGTACTGTGCCTCAGGTGGGGCTCCTTTGTCAAGGCTGGCGCCAGGCTGGCTGATCAGTTTCTTTACCAAGCCTACCGCTGGATCATTTTCCTGGGTCTCCTTCCAGTTGTAGTGAGGTAGTGGGTTCAGGGTCACCTCTTGGCGGTGGGCACGCGACTGCCGACACTGTTTTGCTCCATGGCGATGGAACGCTGGCAGCTCAATCTCTTCAAGATCATCTACATCTTCACCCTCGTCTGCTAGGTGAGGCATCCTGGACAGAGCATCTGCGTTGCCGTTCTTGCGGCCAGCTCGATACTTGACAGTAAAGTCATAATTCGCCAGTCGGGCTACCCAACGCTGCTCCATGGCACCCAATTTAGCAGTATCCAAGTGGGTCAGGGGGTTGTTGTCCGTGAAGACAGTGAATTTGGTGGCTGCCAGGTAGTGCTTGAACCGCTCTGTGATAGCCCATACCATGGCCAGGAACTCTAGCTTGAATGAGCTATAATTCTCCGGGTTTCTTTCAGTAGGCCTGAGCTTCCTGCTGGCGTAAGCAATCACACGCTCTTTGCCTCCCTGCACCTGTGAAAGCACTGCTCCCAGTCCCACATTACTGGCATCTGTGTACAGTACGAATGGCAGACCGTAGTCAGGGTAGGCTAGGATCTCTTCACCCGTCAAGGCCCCTTTCATCTGTCTGAAGGAGTGTTCTTCTGCTTCTCCCCAGTGAAATGGCGGGCCGGAGATCTTTCCTCTCTTCTTTGGGTGGCCTACCAGGAGCTCTTGCAAAGGCGCTGCCATTTTCGTGTAGCCCTTGATGAACCTTCTGTAGTAGCCTACCAAGCCAAGGAACTGACGTACCTCCCGGACGGTAGTAGGTGTGGGCCATTCCTGGATGACTGTGACCTTCTCTGGGTCCGGTGCTACTCCTTCTGCACTGACCACGTGACCTAGTTACTGGACCTTTGGCTTCAGTAGATGGCACTTGGATGGTTTCAACTTCATTCCATATCGGGATAGTGCTTCAAAGACTTCAGCCAGGTGTTTCAGGTGGTCCTCGTAGGTCTTGGAGTACACGATGACATCATCCAGGTAGAGCAGGACGGTTTCAAAGTTGAGGTGCCCTAGGCAGCATTCCATAAGCCTCTGGAAGGTCCCGGGGGCATTGCAGAGTCCAAATGGCATGCTATTGAACTCACAGAGGCCCATTGGGGTGGTGAAGGCCGTCTTCTCCCGATCTTCTTCTGCTACAGATACTTGCCAGTAGCCACTAGTAAGATCTAGGGTAGAAAAGTAGTTAGAGGCTTTCAAGGCAGCGAGGGATTCCTCTATCCTTGGCAAAGGGTAGGCATCCTTGTGTGTTATCTGATTTATCCGTCTGTAATCCACACACATCCTCATCGTGCCATCCTTCTTTCTTACCAGGACTAGGGGAGCTGCCCAGGGGCTGCAACTGTCCCTTATGACTCCTGCCTCCTTCATGTCCTTCAGCATGTCCTTTGTGCGCTGGTAATGGGCTGGTGGAATAGGCCTATGTCTTTCCTTAATGGGAGGATGACTGCCTGTGGGTATGTGATGTTGCACCCCTTTGATCCTACCAAAGTCTAGTGGGTTCTTACTAAAGACCTGCTCGTATTCCTGCACGACCCTGTAAACCCCATGTTTCTGGTAGTCGGGTGTAGAGTCAGTCCCCACGTGTAGTTTCTGGCACCAGTCCTCTAACTGCTTTTGGGAGGTCTCGCCCTCTTTTGAGTCAGCTTGTGTCAGGGGACCTACAGGTGTTATGGCGTCATCTGAGCATGTAAACAGTTTGGCTATGGTAGCGTACCTTGGGAGTCTGGCTTCCTCCTCCCCACAGTTCAACACTCGTACAGGCACTCGTCCCTTGTGTACATCAACTACCCCCCTGGCTGTCAGAATCGTGGGCCAGTGGTCTGAATGAGTGGGCTCTAGTACAGCCTGGTAATCTTGTCCTCTGAGACCTACCGCTGCTCTACACCACATCATCATTTCACTCCGTGGGGGTATCACAATGGGGTTAGCATCCATCACCCGTACACTACCAATCTCACCGCCAGTCTGTTTTACCTGTTGCTTCCTCAGAATGATTCGGATCTCCTTTTGCAAGGCTCTTTGCGACCTGCCGTCAGCACCTTCAACAATCTGGTGAAGCAACAACAACACTTCCCCTAGGCAATTTTCTATGACATTAGTGCCTAAAATCATTTGCGGGTTCCTTTCTCTAACATCAGTGTCCACAACAATCAGTCCTTGTCCCTTCATTTCCTGCCTTCCCACCTTTATGGTTACCTCTTTGACCCCGATCTGGTCTATAGGTTGTCCGTTGGCAGCATAGATGGTGAGGGAGGGGTCCGGTGGTCGGAGATCGCCGTCCGACCAAAACCTCCGATACAGGACATGCGGGATCGTGGTGACCTGAGAGCCGGTGTCCAATAATGCCGGGGTAGGGATCCCGTCCAAGACGATGGACAGGACAGGACGTCCACCCACGTACTGATCACAGCAGCGACTTGGGCCTGATCTTCTTAATCCTGAGGACTGGCCCTCGGCCCCAGGTTTGACTCGTTTAAAGGACAGGCCCTTGCATAGTGACCTGCCTTCTGGCAACGACGACAGATGGGTTGTCCAGCTGAGTCATAGCGATCACTGCTCCTGCCTCGAGTTGGGGGACCCCTTCTCCTCCGCATCCAAGGGACGTCCTCTGGGTTGTCGGCTAGCAGGATCTGATGAGGGACTTTGGTCTCTGAGGGCAACTGCATTGCTTTCAGGATTTGTGCGACGTCCTTAGTGAGCTGCTGCACTTGGGAGGATAGCGTACTTATGGTCTCTGCTGGCGCGTTGAGTCCTTTTGCAGTCATCAGGGCCTGCGTGGAGGATTCCGCTCCTGCAGCCGTGGAACTGGCAGGGTCTGTGTCCACAGGGGGTTGGAGTGCTTTCACTGCCCGGTCTTTCAGAATGGCAAAGTCCACGTCGGGGTGTTCTAGGGACCACAGCTTCATCTGCTTCCCATCCTCAGGAGAGCGCAGGCCCCGCAGGAATTGTTCCTTCATCATCCGGTTTCCTTCCTGGTCACTGACAGGGTCCACCAGCTTGAGAGCCCGTAGTGCAGCCTGCAGCCTGAGGGCATAGTCTCTTATACTATCTTGGGGCTTCTGACGGCAGTGATAGAAGTCCGTTCTCAGCTCTCCCTCTGTGCGGTGTTCAAAAGCAGCTGCTAGTTTGGCAAAGATGGTCTCAACAGAGCTCCGGTCATCATTGGCCCAGGACTCAGCTTCCAATTCTGCTGCTCCAGTCAATTGTCCCAGCACCACAGCGGCCCTCTGCTTACCAGTCATCGCGTGCATGTCTAGCAGGGTGTTGATCTTCTTCTTAAACCCGGTCAGCGTGTCTATTTTACCGGCATATTGGGGCAGCCATTGCGCTCCTGGGACATACAGCAAGGAAACTGGCATTATGGGGGAGATTTCAGCCGGCGCGGCTGCGACCGCGGCACCGGCACCAGGCGCTGCTGCGTCCAGCGCGACGGGGGCTGGCATCGCTTGGGCTGCGTCGCCCTGACCAGGGGCATTACCTCCTGCAGCGTCCATTTTTCTTCAAAAATCTGCGCGCCCCCTTTCCACTTCCTGGATCAGAACGCTCTCTGAATTGTGGGGGTTCTGGGGCGGCCACACCTCTTCGTGGGCGGTGCTCTTCTCCCTCGCGCGGGCTGCAGCGCGCGCTTTTGAAGATGGCAATATGGCGGCGGTTCAATTTTTGCGGTCGGACCTCTGAGGCACACGGTCACCTGTCTGAACAGGTCTAGTCCTTATCCTGTTCGTGACGCCAGAAGATGTGAAGCCCCTCAGGTGTTGTATCGGTGCATACCTTCAGGGACTCCACGTAGCTGGTGCTGGTCACAGGTAGGGAATCTTCAGTTTTGATCGTGACGCCACTCTCAGTATTGCGGTCAGTGGGGACCGCCACTGCAGGTTAGGGGACGCCTGGGGCTGATGGTGGGTGCAGTCGGATATAGTAGCCTCCTGAGAGTGAGGCAAGCCCCAGGGCCCGGTGTGGGTTTGTAGTACCACAAGTCGCAGAATGACTCAAACACAGTCCAAGAAGTCTTTTAACGTGTTTACTCACTGTTTGGAGGTCACGGTGAGATGCCCGGGCGACACTGTGATAACCAGGTGGAACCAGGAATTCCAGGAGGCCGTTCTGAGGGTAGCTGTCCACTCGCCTTCCTTGCACTCTTTCTGTTTTAGGAGGATCCTTTGCTTGAAGCGTAGTAGGACCCCTCCAGGGAAGCTGTTACCACCCTGCTCCCCTCTCTCTGGCTCGTCTGCCGGCAGCGTGGCCTTGGTGGGATGGCTTCTGGCCCTGTCCCCTTATGGGCCTGGTGTGCTGCTTGGCTCAAGCTCTGTGTAGTCGTGGTGAGGGCATGAAGTACCCCCCCAACCTGTAGGTTAAGCAGCTCTGGATGATCTGCTGCCTGTTCTGGGGACCTAGTTCCCCTTGTGTGCTCGGATACTGGGATCTCCGTACTCAGCCACCCCTCTTTCTCTGGATGCTCTTCAGGCCGACCCACAGTACTCCGTTCTCCTCCGCTTTCAGCTACAGCACTCCTCAGGACCTGTCTGCACGGGAGCTTCTCTGCTCCCCCTCCATACACTTCAACCACTTCCTCTCGACTCTGCCCTGCTTCCTAGCAACCAGCCCCTGAACACACCCCCAGCTGGGAATTGAAAGTTAACCCCTTCTGGCTACCCAAGGGTCCCCTCTGGTGATGTGGGAAGCCTGATCACTATATGTTTGTGTGTGCACCTCATCCTGGCCTTTGGAGATTACCTGGAAGCATTGCTCCCGCATGGGTGCAATACTCTGTGGTGCCTGACCAGGTCAGGGGCGCCACAGGTATACCGCAGGTACCTGCGGAAAAGAAGTGACATGCACATTTTCTCAAGAAATTTTCTCAAGAAATTCTGCAGAAAGAGTTTTCTTGAGAAAAAAACGCAGTGTGCACACAGCTATTTTTTTCCCATAGGTTTTGCTGGGAAATGTCTGCAGAAAGATTTCAAACATTTCTCAAGAAATTTTTGCAGCAAAACCGCGGGTAAAACCGCAGGTAAAAATGCAATGTGCGCACAGGGCCTTATATATGCCTTTGAGGCTCTTGGTTCAGGTGAGAAGACTCGCAGTAGGTCCAGACATATTTGTCCATGCACGGACTTTAAATACAGCCTCAGGCGTTGTTCACACTGTCGTACTTGTTGCCCAAGTGCTGTTCGTGTAAAAAACTAACATCACACAGAAAGCACTCTGACCAATGTTATTTAATTAAAGGGAACCTGTCAGGTGCAATATGCACCCAGAACCACAAACAGTTCTGGGTGCTTATTTCTAATCCCTGCCTAGGTCCCTGTATCTAGTAGCATAAATAAAGAGATCTTTAGAAAAAGTATTTCTATAGATCTTTTACCGTATGCTAATGAGCGAGAGGACTAGTCCCCTGGGCGTTAGTTCCCCTGGCTAGTTGGTTCCATTAGCATGTTAGTGCGCCCTTGTGGGTGTGCTCAGGGCCGCCACTAGGAATTTCAGGGCCCCATACTGGCAAAATTATGGGGCCCCCTTGAGACTCCACCCAGGCTCCACCCCAGCTCTGCCTCCATCCCGCAACACACACACACACACACACACAGTCATGGCCAAAAGTCTTAGTACCCTTGAAGTTGTTCCAGAAAATGAAGTATTTCCCTCAGAAAAGTAATAATACACCTTTTCTACACCGCCTATCCCTCTCCATAATGCACCTTCTAGATCACCCCTCTCCATAACCACCACCTACATCACCTCTTTCCATAATACACCCTCTACACCGCCCCTCTCCATAATGCACCTTCTACACCGTCCCTCTACATAACACCATGATACACCAACTACACTGCCTCTTTCCATAATACACGCTCTACACCACCTCTTTCCGTAATACATCCTCTACTCTGCCCCCCCTCCGTCACACTCTGCCCCCCCGTCACACTCTGCCCCCCTCTGTCACACTCTGCCCCCCTCTGTCACACTCAGCACCTCTCGTCACACTCTGCCCCTCAGTCTGCCCCTCTCTTGTCATACTGAGCCCATCACATTCTGCCCCTCTCTTGTCACACTCAGCACCCCCCATGTCCTCCTCTTCACTCATTACTTGTCGTCATGTGCCCTCATCTGCTACAGCTACTCAAGTAATGAGTATCTTCTGGCTCCTCCCACATGGGGGTGACATTGCATGACGTCATCGCAGGTCCTGCACGAGAGCATTTTAGAGCTTCCCTGCCTCTGTAGCACTCAGGTATTAACCCCCTCTCCCCTCACCCTGGAAAAAAACCGCCGGATTTGCTAGATGACAAAAGGAAATGACAGTTTAAACAAAACACAAACTGTTTTAACATGGCCCTGGGAGGCAGCAGCTCGGGGCAACCTCCCCCCTGGTAGATAAGCTACTGCTACACCCCCAGTATTAGTCACCAGTAATCCCCCCCTCATCTCATTGTCCCCTCCTCAGGTTATTTATCACCACTCACCTCCCCCTCCTTAGGCACCTCCGTACGGGCCCCCTGCCGAGCTGCTTCTCCTCTTGTACGGGGGTCCTGGCTGCGTCAATGCTGTTCTCCTGGCGAGCAAGGGCCCCAGCATGACAGAAATAACCGGCTCCCACTATGGGGCCGCAAACGCAGCCCCCGGGCAGTCTTTCACACTGACGCATCAGGCAGCCCGACAGCGCCCCCCTCACAGTTGCGCCCGGGACAGATGCACTGCCAGCGCCCCCTCTAGATACCGAGTATGCAGCTGCATACCCAGTATATCCAGCACACGTGGCTAACTTGCATGCAATGCAAATTAGCCACGTGTATAGCTGCAAAAGCAACACTGCCGGGGTCTTCTGCTGCGGCTGTGACTGGCTGAGGGTAGTGAAGGGGGTGGGGTCCGGCTGGCCCGGGGCTTAATAAAGCTATGTAACAGTCCCTGGCTCAGCCGGGCCCCCCCCTCTTCACCGGGCCCCCTACACCAGTCTCAGTAGTAATGCCCTGATGGCGGCCCTGGGTGTGCTATCATCCTAATGAATGTGCAGCGTCAGAGGATGATCTGACGCTTGATTTCGGCTCAGTGCGCATGACCCTGGAGTTTCGGTCATGCACACTAATGCAGTTTGAAGCCAGGACACGTACACCCGGCTTCATAGTGCGCATGACCATGCACACTGAGCCGAAATCCAGCGTCGGACACGATGGCGGCGGAGAGGTGAGTGAGATAATCCTCTGACGCTGCACATTCATTAGCACGTTAGCACTCCCACAGGGGTGTACTAACCTGCTAAGGGAGCCGACTAACCAGGGGATATAACGCCCAGGGGACAAATCCCCACGCTCATTAGTATACAGTAAAAGATCTTTAGAAATACTTTTTCTAAAGATCTCTTTATCTAGTGTATACAGGGATGGTTAGGCAGGGATTAGCAATATACACCCAGAACTGCTCGTGGTTCAGATGACCATTTTTTTATGTACCACCTCGCGCTCGGCTGCAGCCGAGCCGCTCGGATCCAGGCTCGTTGGTGGGTGGCTCGAGCGCCTCCGGACCCGGGGTCACTTCGCTCTGAAAGGGTGCTGGCGCTACTTAGGGGGGTGGTAGGTAGGTGTACGGCTGTAGCCGTGTTTAAGTTCGTGACGCCACCCACGGGTTGTGGTGAAGGTAGACACCACCGCTGCAGTTACGGGGCACCCGGGGGAGATGGTTATGCAGCAAGATGTTAACCCCTCCCTGGGCAGGGATGATGGCCCCGGGACCCGTTGGGTGTAAGTAGCTGGGCGGTGCGCGGCCGGATGACACTGTTGTTGACACACAGAAGTCTCTGATAAACAAAGTTGATGGTGGTTGGTCCCCGCAGCCGGCTGCGTCTGGTCCCCCACACCACCCGGTTTGGTGGTCTTTGCCTTTCTCCTGCACCGTGTAGTGTATTTGGGCTGCCTGCGCTTCAGCGACGGGAGTCCGCTCCCCGGCGTTGTGTATGTCGGGAGAGCCCTTTTGCCCGCAGACGCTGGCCCGTGGGATCTCTCTGCCTGTGCGGTGTCTTTCTAACCCCCTCGGTGGGCTGTTGTCTTCAGTCGGGACTTGGGTGGTAAAGGACCTAAAGTCCAGACCGCATTCAGTTGATTAACTCAGTCTAGTGGCTTCTGGACCTCGTTTCAGGGTCTGAGTACCCCTCTGTGTGCTCCGGTTTCCGAGTCGGTTCCCCGGGTCGGTACCGGCGGGCCACTACCCTGTCCCAGTCCACCACGGTTCCACCGAGCCGTCTTCCCGGCTCCTGCAGGCTAGGCCACCGTCTGCCTCCTAGCCAAAGGTGCCCGGGCTCCGACCCCAGCACCTGTCAAACTGTCACAGGCCTGTCCTACAGGCCTAACCTCCTCACTCTGCTCACAACTCACTGACTGACTGACTGACTGACTACTCTTTTCCTGCCTCAGGCCCTCTGGACTCCTCGGTGGACGTGGTCAACCGCCTGGCTCTGCCCCCCTGGTGTGTCCGTCAAGCCCTGAGGGAGGTGACTAGGTTTTATGGTTTGGCTGGTGTTACCTTATTGGGGGACAGGTGTTGTGCGGGGGTCTACCTGTGACTACCTGGCTAGTCCAGGGCGTCACACTCCCCCTTGGTTAACTACAGACCGTCCGCGGGCTGTCTGACCACCACCGTTTATTTTGTAACTGAAAAAGATAAAAGTTTTAGAACATTTACAAATATAATAACATATTTACGTTATGAAGGTTTAGGATTCATCCCTTGATGGGAGGCATTTTGATTAAACGTTACGGAACATTTTTATTAACCGGGAATGGGACTGGACCGGGTCCTTTCAGTTGCCCACCCAAGCAAACCTAAACCTTGATGCTGCCTCTAAAAACAGGTCAGCACCCCTTTTTCCCAGTCCAGGAATCGGGTTCAGGTCCGGTTATTGCCCATATGGGCCGGGTACAAAGTTCCTTACCTGGCAGTCTCTCAGAGGCCCCAAGTCCAGGGGACCCCTGACCCGGAGGGTAGTCACCGGTTGCAATGGTGACGGAGCCTCAGCCTACAACATCCCGCAGGCCCTTCCTCCAACCAGCCTCCCCCGGGCTTCAGTACCAGAAAGGGTGGTCCTGGATTATTTAAAACTCTGCTGCCGGCGCAGCTCCCTCGGCAACTTTCCCACAGTCCACCACAGAGCAGCACGGGTCCCCAATGCCACATTCACTCACGGTGACACTGTCCAGAAAGACCTCGTCTTCCACTGCCTGCAGTGCGGGTACGGTAAACCGGACTCTGTAACGGGAACTGTCCTCGCTCCAGCTTAACTAGCTTGCCGTCCTCCACCAGGGGCTCCTACCCCTGATGGCGCCCTCTGGGACTCCAACCGCAGCGGCGTTCAACAAGTCGGGCATCTTTTCTTTCCCTTCCATCCAGTGTGCTGGATGGTGTCTCCCGGGGAACTTGGGGACGTTAACAAAGGGACAAGAGTCTATTTTAGCAGGAGCAGGTGCTGTACTTAAAACTTTTCAAGTTTTTAACTTTTCAACTTCGGGGGTTAACTTACAGCGGTTCCATTGCAGGGGACTGCACTGCGCCATCTTCGGACAGGTTATCGGGTTCCCCTTCCAGGTGCAATAGATCCCTGGACTATGGACCTCCATCGGCAATGGCGGCAGGGGCAGCGTAAACGGTACCTCTTCTTCAATGAGTTGCGCTACTCCGCCTCTGCCGCTTCTGGGTCCTGCCACTCCGGTGACGGGCACCGCTCCGCTCTCCTCCCTGAACGCCGACATCTTCCATCTGCTCCCACCTTGGTCTTTTCGCGGCTCTCTTCTTCGGCCGATCAGTTTCGTTTTCCGGCCTCTCGCTTTGCTGCACGGCCGCGTTCCCAGGGGGCGGGGCTTCAGTTTTTCGCGCCGTTTCTGCAGGGAAGAAGACTCTGGCAGGAATCTTCGCGCCAAAAGATGGCGGCAAGATGGCGGATTCTGCAAATTTCGCAGCGGATCACTGCTGACTTCACTTCAAGGCGCACTTCACTAGGTAAGTGAATAGGTAAGTATCCTGTTCATGACGCCAGAAGAGTCGATGTGTACCTACCCACGCTCGGCTGCAGCCGAGCTGCTCGGATCCGGGCTCGTTGGTGGGTGGCTCGAGCGCCTCCGAACCCGGGGTCACTTCGCTCTGAAAGGGTGCTGGCGCTACTTAGGGGGGTGGTAGGTAGGTGTACGGCCGTAGCCGTGTTTAAGTTCGTGACGCCACCCATGGGTTGTGGTGAAGGTAGACACCACCGCTGCAGTTACGGGGCACCCGGGGGAGATTGTTATGCAGCAAGATTTTAACCCCTTTGTCTGCAGGGATGATGGCCCCGGGACCCGTTGGGTGTTAGTAGCTGGGCGGTGCGCGGCCGGATGACACTGTTGTACTCACTGTTATTGACACACACAAGTCTCTAATAAACAAAGTTGATGGTGGTCGGTGCCCGCAGCCGGCTGCGTCTGGTTCCCCACTCGGTTCGGTGGTCTTTGCCTTTCTCCTGCACCGTGTAGTGTATTTGGGCTGCCTGCGCTTCAGCGACGGGAGTCCGCTCCCAGCATTGTGTATGTCGGGAGAGCCCTTTTGCCCTCAGATACTGGCCCGTGGGATCTCTCTGCCTGTGTGGTGTCTTTCTATCCCCCTCGGTGGGCTGTTGTCTTCAGTCGGGACTTGGGTGGGAAAGGACCTAAAGTCCAGACCGCAATCAGTTGATTAACTCAGTCCAGTGCCTTCTGGACCTCATTTCAGGGTCTGAGTACCCCCTGTGTGCTCTGGTTTCCGAGTCAGTTCCCCGGGTCGGTACCGGCGGGCCACTACCCTGTCCCGGTCCACCATGGTTCCACCGAGCCGTCTTCCCGGCTCCTGCAGGCTAGGCCACCGTCTGCCTCCTAGCCAAAGGTGCCCGGGCTCCGACCCTGGCACCTGTCAGACTGTCACAGGTCTGTCCTACAGGCCTGACCTCCTCACTCTGCTCACAACTCACTGACTGACTAACTGACTGACTACTCTTTTCCTGCCTCAGGCCCTCTGGACTCCTCGGTGGGCGTGGTCAACTGCCTGGCTCCGCCCCCTGGTGTGTCCATCAAGCCCTGAGGGAGGTGACTAGGTTTTATGGTTTGTCTGATGTTACCTTATTGGGGGACAGGTGTTGTGCGGGGGTCTACCTGTGACTACCTGGCTAGTCAAGGGCGTCACACTTTCACAGACTAACACGATGCCTCAGTGAAAAATATCGCAGCATGCACTAGTCTATCCATATTTTGGTCTATGGCTGGGTACTCAAAAAGAAATCAGATTCCATACAGATCAATGGTGTACCATGAAAATGACAAGATAGATGAAAAATCATCCGTTTTTGTTCTGGATGAAAATCAGAAAAAAATGTATATACTCATATAATCTTAACTTCAGACTGTACAGGGGACCACCCACAAATGGCAGTGCCCAGTTATCAATGTATTCATTAATTATTAGGAGGAATAACAAATAACAAAGGAGCAAAATACAAATTTTTAAGAAATGTCATATTACAGAGAATGATATTCTTTATTAAAGCATGTTAGGAGAAATATGATTTATATGGACATGATTAAGACATACAAGCTAAGCATGTTCAATATGGACAACCTGCTTGCTGGAGTTTGTATGACATTACTGTTTTAACAGCAGGAGATTATCACTAGAGGACTAGTAAACCGGTTGCCATTTAGTTCTCTCTATTTATTAGCTCTGTATAACCCTGCCCCTAAAACTGATTGGCAGCTTTCTGTCTATGCACAGTGTACACAGAAAGCTGCCAATCAGTAGTGTGGATGGGGTTATGGGACTGGTAGATCTGCAACGATTTGATCATATCTACACTAAGTAGACCAGTAAGTGACACATCGCTGAAATCAGGCTGTCTGCCCCTACATCATACTGCTCTCAGAAAGTATAGCAAAAACAGGGTGACACATTCCCTTTAAAATTAATTGCTGACTTGTCTAGTCTGGATTACCACATAGCATCTCCCACAGTTAACCAAATAATATAATATAGAAAGCCAGATTTTATAACATTTTATTAAAGTTTTTATATGTTTTTGTTGCTTAGCTTGTCAATACGATTCTCGTTTACCTGATTTAACCATTTACTTACAGATACCTGAAACATAGCTACCCACTCTGCTCCCCATGTTACTGAGTTTGGCATATAACGCAGGTATTCCATGAGTCGGCTGTTGATAGATTACTTGTCCTTGTATTTCTGTACATCATTATAACAGATGTGCCATATAGAAGATTGCCCCTCTAAATGAGTGCCTGCACCAGTGTAACTCAGTATTAACAAAGTGATCTTATACGGCAGGGCCTCAAATGGCATCATGCATAAAACAAGATAAAGCTTAAATGGCGGCATTCCCTGAGGGTAGCATTGTAGCAGTGAACATTGGCCTAGCAAAACCTGTCTATCAGTAACGGAGCTCTCCTGCTGCACAGACATCCTTCTCGGGTGATTACCATATGCGTTCAGCCTCTTATGAATGGCTGTTCACTAGAGTTGAGCACGGTTCGCAGTTCGAGGTTCTCCAGTTCTAGGCTCGAGTGATTTTGGGGGCTGTTCGAGATCGAACTAGAACTCGAGCTTTTTGCAAAAGCTCGATAGTTCTAGATACGTTCGAGAACGGTTCTAGCAGCAAAAAGCAGGGCTTTTTACAGCTACAGTGTACAGGAGCCATCGCTGGCAGCCTGCCAGAAGCTGGTAACCAAGATAAACATCGGGTATCCAAGCAAAGCGCTTTGGTTAGTAACCCGATGTTTATCTTAGTTACGTGCAGGAAGCCCACACTTCCCCGCTCAGCTCGCTCCGCTCCCTCCTGCCCGCGGCATGTACACATACATACACACACACACACACACACACACATGGTCCCACTCGGCTTACCTGTGGTGATGAAGTCCCGCCATCCCGACCTCAGCGCTGTCACTGTCCTCCATGGCCGCCGCTTGTCACATCACCTCTCGCTTCCGACCCGAGACTGACTAGCGGTGACGTCACGGGCCTCTCGCGATACTTGGTGTGAAGGCGCCGGTCATTGAACTCAGTGACAGGGGCTGTCAGTGTGCTGGAGATCAGCGCAGGTAATGTACCTCGCTCCTGACAGCAGCACTTGTCATGCCCTGCAGTGACCTGGGCTGACCCATTGATGTTAGCTCAGGTCACTGCACTGCTCTCCCAGCCAATGGGGAACATCCTGCTCTTCATTGACTGGGACAGTGTGGATCGTCATGGCAACCCCTTGGATTACACCAGACCTGGATTTGTTTTTCATTCTAATAAATTGGTTAAAGAGGGAATGTTTTGGGGAGTGTTTTTTCAAATAAAAATGTGTTTGTCGTCTATTTTTTTTTTATTACTGACTGGGTTGGTGATGTCGGGGACCTGATAGCCGCCTGACCTCACCAACCCCAGGGCTTGATGCCAGGTGACATTACACATCTGGTATTAACCCCATATATTACCCCGTTTACCACCGCACCAGGGCGCGGGATGAGCTGGGGCGAAGCACCAGGATTGGCGCATCTAATGGATGCGCCACTTCTGGGGCGGCTGCGGCCTGCTATTTTTAGGCTGGGGAGAGTCCAATAACCATGGACCTCCCTAGTCTGAGAATATCAGGCCCCAGCTGTCTGCTTTACCTTGGCTGGTGATCCAATTTTGGGGGACCCCTACGTGTTTTTTTTTTAAATTATTTATTTAATTTAAAATAACAGCGTGGGGTGCCCTCAGTTTTGGATTACCAGCCAAGGTGAGGTTGCCAGCTGTGGTCTGCAGGCTGCAGCCGTCTGCTTTACCCTAGCTGGCTACAAAACTAGGGGGAACCCTACGTCATTTTTTTTTTCATTTTTTTGGCTAAATACAAAGCTAAGCACCCCTTAGTGCCACATGAAAGGCACCAAAGGGTGCTCCACTTTTTCTCCACTTTTTCTCCATTTTTTCTCCATTTTTTCTCCACTTTTTCTCCATTTTTTTCTCCATTTTTTCTCCACTTTTTCTCCACTTTTTCTCCACTTTTTCTCCATTTTTTCTCCACTTTTTCTCCACTTTTTCTCCACTTTTTCTCCATTTTTTTCTCCACTTTTTCTACATTTTTTCTCCACTTTTTCTACATTTTTTTCTCCATTTTTTCTCCACTTTTTCTCCACTTTTTCTCCATTTTTTTCTCAACTTTTTCTCCACTTTTTCTCCATTTTTTTCTACACTTTTTCTCCACTTTTTCTCCACTTTTTATCCATTTTTTTCTCCATTTTTTCTCCACTTTTTCTCCACTTTTTCTCCATTTTTGTCTCCATTTTTTTCTCCACTTTTTCTCCACTTTTTCTCCACTTTTTCTCCATTTTTTCTCCATTTTTTCTCCACTTATTCTCCATTTTTTCTCCACTTTTTCTTCACTTTTTCTCCACTTTTTCTCCACTTTTTCTCCATTTTTTTCTCCACTTTTTCTCCACTTTTTCTCCATTTTTTTCTCCATTTTTTCTCCACTTTTTCTCCATTTTTTCTCCATTTTTTCTCCACTTTTTCTCCACTTTTTCTCCACTTTTTCTCCATTTTTTCTCCACTTTTTCTCCACTTTTTCTCCACTTTTTCTCCATTTTTTTCTCCACTTTTTCTACATTTTTTCTCCACTTTTTCTACATTTTTTTCTCCATTTTTTCTCCACTTTTTCTCCACTTTTTCTCCATTTTTTTCTCAACTTTTTCTCCACTTTTTCTCCATTTTTTTCTACACTTTTTCTCCACTTTTTCTCCACTTTTTATCCATTTTTTTCTCCATTTTTTCTCCACTTTTTCTCCACTTTTTCTCCATTTTTGTCTCCATTTTTTTCTCCACTTTTTCTCCACTTTTTCTCCACTTTTTCTCCATTTTTTCTCCATTTTTTCTCCACTTATTCTCCATTTTTTCTCCACTTTTTCTTCACTTTTTCTCCACTTTTTCTCCACTTTTTCTCCATTTTTTTCTCCACTTTTTCTCCACTTTTTCTCCATTTTTTTCTCCACTTTTTCTCCACTTTTTCTCCATTTTTTCTCCACTTATTCTCCATTTTTTCTCCACTTATTCTCCATTTTTTCTCCACTTTTTCTCCACTTTTTCTCCACTTTTTCTCCACTTTTTCTCCATTTTTTCTCCACTTTTTCTTCACTTTTTCTCCACTTTTTCTCCACTTTTTCTCCATTTTTTTCTCCACTTTTTCTCCATTTTTTTCTCCATTTTTCTCCACTTTTTCTTCACTTTTTCTCCACTTTTTCTCCATTTTTTTCTCCACTTTTTCTCCACTTTTTCTCCATTTTTTTCTCCATTTTTTCTCCACTTTTTCTCCACTTATTCTCCATTTTTTCTCCACTTATTCTCCATTTTTTCTCCACTTATTCTACATTTTTTCTCCATTTTTTCTCCACTTTTTCTCCACTCTTTCTTCACTTTTTCTCCACTTTTTATCCATTTTTTTCTCCACTTATTCTCCATTTTTTATCCATTTTTTCTCCACTTTTTCTCCACTTTTTCTTCACTTTTTCTCCACTTTTTCTCCACTTTTTCTCCACTTTTTTCTCGATTTTTTTCTCCACTTTTTCTCCACTTATTCTCCATTTTTTCTCCATTTTTTCTCCACTTATTCTCCATTTTTTCTCCACTTTTTCTCCACTTTTTCTCCACTTTTTCTCCACTTTTTCTCCATTTTTTTTCTCCACTTTTTCTCCACTTTTTCTCCATTTTTTTCTCCATTTTTTCTCCATTTTTTCTCCACTTTTTCTCCACTTTTTCTCCACTTTTTCTTCACTTTTTCTCCACTTTTTCTCCACTTTTTCTCCACTTTTTCTCCATTTTTTCTCCACTTTTTCTCCATTTTTTCTCCACTTTTTCTTCACTTTTTCTCCACTTTTTCTCCACTTTTTCTCCATTTTTTTCTCCACTTTTTCTCCACTTTTTCTCCATTTTTTTCTCCATTTTTTCTCCACTTTTTCTCCACTTTTTCTCCGTTCTTTTTCTATGGTCGGTCTACCCATTAGCTCTGCCATGCATAGTGTAGCTCTACACCTACTGCACATGTTACTTTATGATTGACATCTCTTTCGTACCAGAGCTGTCTAAGCCTACTCTGACCCCATATTTGTCATTACTATATTGTCCTTGTACTGTATTATGACATTTGTATCATGTGTTTCATTTCTTGCTGTGTTGCAATTTTTTTGCTGCATCCCAATTGTACCTCTACATTGTTCGAGTTTATGTTATTGTTCTCTCACTCTTATGTGATACTGATTATTGTCATTTTTCATGATTACATGCAGATAAGTCCAATCTGACGAAGGCTCAGGCCGAAATGTCATTTGTAACTTGTTTTGGACAAAAACATATATGCTTATGAAAAAACTTTTTTTCTTAATACGGACCAATAAAGAGTGATTTTGCATTACTATCCGTTGTGACTTACTGACTTAGTCTGGGAGATTTAGAGTGCCGAGGTTACTCACTAATTTTATCTATTATTACCTCTGAGCACCTATATACCAGTGAGCAGAGCTTCCTCTACAGTAGTTCTCCTGATTAGGCATGCCCTTACCTCATGAGCAGGGCATTGCAGCTTTGGTAGCAACCATTACGACATGGACTCTGCTGCTGTGGACCCGAGAAGAGTGAGTGCAGATTCATTGCACCCACACTCCTCACATGAAGGGTCCGCACTCCTAGAAAATGGGGGATACGTTCCCTGAGTGTCTCCCCCCCATATTCTAGACGGTCCAGAGTCGTCGTGGGACCCCTTTATTTTTTTTCTTACAATAAATTGGTGAAAGAGGAAATGTTTTGGGGACTGTTTTTTCAAATAAATTTCTTTTGTCGATTTTTTTTTTTTGTTAGTACTGACAGTTTATGATGTTGGGTATCTAATAGACGCCATGACATCACAAACTGCTGGGCTTGATCTCAGGTTACTTTACAGCTAGTATCAACCCGATTTATTACCCTGTTTGCCACTGCACCAGGGCACGGGATGAGCTGGGGTGAAGCGCCAGGATTGGCGCATCTAGTGGATGCGCCACGTCTGGGGTGCCTGCGGCCTGCTATTTTTAGGTTGTGAAGGCCCAATAACTATGGAGCTTCCCACCCTGAGAATACCAGACCACAGCTGTCCGCTTTACCTTGGCTGGTGATCCAATTTGGGGGGGGACCCTACTTTTATTGTGTAATTATTAATATTTATAAAATAATTATAAAAAAGAGCCTGAGGGGACCTCCACATTGGATCCCCAACCACGGTAAAGCTGCCAGCTGTGGTTTTCAGGCTACAGCCGTCTGCTTTACCCTAGCTGGCTATCAAAAATGGGGGGACCCAACGTCATTTTTTTTTTTAACTATTTTTTAAATAGAAAAAATTAATGGGCTTCCCTGTATTTTGATTGCCAACCAAGGTAACGGCAGGCAGATGGGGGTGGCAATCCATAGCTGTCTGCTTTATCTGCGCTGAGAATCAAAAATACCGCGGAGCGCTACGTCATTTTTTTAAAGATTTATTTTTACAGCACTGTGATGTCCAGCAATCAAAATACAGGGAAGCCCATTTTGTTTTTAGTTATTTAAATAAATAATTAAAAAATATATATATGGGCTCCCGCTGGATTTTTTGTATTGCTAGCTAAGGGTAATCCAAGCAGCTACTGGCTGCTAACCCCCACTGCTTGGTGTTACCTTCACTGGCAAAGGAAAATCCAGGGAAGCATTTTTTATTTTTTTTGCCAAAAAACTACAAAAAAAGGACGTGAGCTTCGCCATATTTTTGTATGCTAGCCAGGTATAGCAGGCAGGTGCTGGAAGAGTTGGATACAGAGCCAGAAGATGGCGCTTCTATGAAAATGCCATTTTCTGAGGCGGCTGCAGACTGCAATTCGCAGCAGTGGGGCCCAGAAAGCTCAGGCCAACCTGTGCTGCGGATTCCAATCCCCAGCTGCCTAGTTGTACCTGGCTGGACACAAAAATGGGGCGAAGCCTACGTCATTTGTTTTCTAATTATTTCATGAAATTCATGAAATAATAAAAAAAGGGCTTCCCTTTATTTTTGGTTCCCAGCCGGGTACAAATAGGCAACTGGGGGTTGGGGGCAGCCGTACCTGCCTGCTGTACCTGGCTAGCATACAAAAATATGGCGAAGCCCACATAATTTTTTCAGGGGGCAAAAAACTTCTGCATACAGTCCTGGATGGAGTATGCTGAGCCTTGTAATTCTGCAGCTGCTGTCTGTCTGTATGGAGAAGAGCAGACAGCAGCTGCAGAACTACAAGGCTCAGCATACTCCATCCAGGACTGTATGCAGAATTTTTTTGCCCACCAAAAAAATGACGTGGGCTTCGCCATATTTTTGTATGCTAGCCAGGTACAGCAGGCAGCCACGGGCTGCCTCCAACCCCCAGTTGCCTATTTGTACCCGGCTGGGAACCAAAAATATAGGGAAGCCCGTTTTTTTTTAATTATTTCACTTATTTCATGAAATAATTAAAAAACAAATGACGTGGGCTTCGCCCCATTTTTGTGTCCAGCCGGGTACAACTAGGCAGCTGGGGATTGGAATCCGCAGCACAGGTTAGCCCGAGGTTTCTGGGCGCCTCTGCTGCGGATTTCAGTCCGCAGCCGTCCCAGAAAATGGCGCTCTCATAGAAGCGCCATCATCTGGCGCTGTATCCAACTCTTCCAACAGCCCTGGAGCCGGGTGGCTTGTTGGGTAATCATGAGTTAATACTGGCTTTGTTTTACTAGCCAGTATTAAGCCAGAGATTCTTAATGTCAGGCACGTTTGACCCGGCCATTAAGAATCTCCAATAAAGGGTTAAAAAAAAACACCACACAGAGAAAAAATACTTTAATAGAAATAAATACACAGACACATTAGAGACTCCATCTTTATTACCCCCTGTCAGCCCTCCACGATCCTGCTCTTCTGTCTTCTTTCTTTCTAGTGTAGTAGTAGTGACGATTGTAGTGAGGATGAGGTGCACCAGCTCATCACTTGGGGCTGGGGAACCTCATCCTCACTACAATCCTCACTAGTGTAGTAGTAGTGACGATTGTAGTGAGGATGAGGTGCACCAGCTCATCACTTGGGGCTGGGGAACCTCATCCTCACTACAATCCTCACTACAATCCTCACTAGTGTAGTAGTAGTGACGATTATAGTGAGGATGAGGTTCACCAGCTCATCACTTGGGGCTGGGGAATCTCATCCTCAGTACAATCCTCACTACAATCAGGAAGCAGCGTGCAGCCTTCACTCCGTGAGTGATCAGTGCTGGCTGTCAGCGGTAACGCTGACAGACGCATTACCATAGCAACGGTGCTCTCGGAGCCGCGGTTAGCGGTGACGTCACCGCTAACTGCGTTGCTATGGCAACGGTGATCTCCGTTAATGACCGGCTGTGTCAGCCGGTCCCTAACGGAACGGGGAGTCGACCGTGTGCTAGAGCATGTCGCCGGTACACGGCGATACACATATGTGCACCGTGTACCGGAGAGATGCACTCGCAGGTCCTACATGACGCGTCATAGTCATGTGGCCAGTCTGTAGCCAATGAGATAATAGCCACGTGACTGGTCACATGGCTATTTTGACGTCACGATAGGTCCTGCATCTCTGCTGGCAGTGCCGTCACCGGGAGGATTCAGCGATCATCGGATGGAATAGCGGCAGGAGACAGAGTGCAGAAGGGATCGCGAGGACCGGTAAGTGTTATGGCAATGTTTATTAACTGTTTGTGTACATTTATAATGCATTTTTATGTGTTTGTGATTGCCTCCCATTATAGCCTATTGGCTCGAGTTCGGTTCGTCGAACGTTCGACGAGCCGAACTCGAACGGGACCTCCGTTCGGCGAACCGACCTCGAGCCGAACCGGGACCGGTTCGCTCATCTCTACTGTTCACATGTAGCTTCCTGGCTGCTAACAGCGCAGAACACAATATAGTGCTTAACTATGAATTTTGCATTCTGGTCTCGATAAAGGCTCAGGACCTCAGCCAAAATGCGTTGTAATGTGTAAACAATAAAGAATCACATTTTTTTTCAATATAAGAATTGCTTTATTATGTCCATGCTTGAAGAAGTCACAGCACCTATTGTGGTGATGACATGCGACTGATTCCACTCCAAGCTACTACACAATCAGAATTACAGCTGGGATATCGACAGTGATCGCTGGCTCGAGGCTGCCGTCTTCTCGCACACGTGTATGTCCAAGCAGTAATTACAGCAGTGTTTTCTCTCCTTTTCCCAGTAGTAATAGCAGCTCTTCCTGCTCTAGTAGGCTTAGTAGTCCTTTACTTTGGGTGTCCACTGCAATGTCTTAGGCTAGGGCCCCACTTTGCGTTTTTACCTGCTTTTCAGGTGCTTTTTGGGTGTGTTTTGAGAAGCACCTTTTTTATGCCAAAATGCTTGCGTTTTCATTTTCCAGCCATTTCAATCGCATTTGTGATTTATCTGACCCCATGTAAACGCATCTGCGAATCTGCATATTTTGTGGCAAAAACCATGCATTCAAAGAAGCAGCATGTCAATTGTTTTTGCCATTTTGGGTGCGTTTTGCTAACATTGAAGTCAATGAGAAGTTGCAAAAACCAAGATTCCTTCAAATTCCTGCGTTTTACCTGCTTTTTATGTGCAGAAAACATGCGTTTTGGACTACCAAAACGCATGCTTTTTGAACATTAAAATAATGATTTCATATGTCCCTTTACACACACACATAGTCGACAATTAAATTTAAGAAAAATGATAATGTATTGCTATTTTTCCAATAAAACACCAATTCACACAAACGAATCAGGGAGCAAATAAGTAAAAGGTAAATCTTTATTGAAACCAAATAAAAACAAAGAAAGGGGTGTAATTACATGACAGTGCACAAGGTGGCGTACATAAGCGGTGAAGGAAAGACGCCCCCCTGACGAAGGCTAGCGCCGAAACGTGCGTAGGCGGGACCTGGCGTTATTTCAGCGGTGAGTTAAAGTGATCTCCGGTTTTACACCTTTCTTTATATACAGTCTCTCTGAGCGTTACTACCCACCACGGGGTGTATACTCTAACTTATTCCTGTGTATTGGGTTTCCTAGAGGCTGTATCGAGTTTACTGTTTATTTACCGGACACTAGGATTTCCTTCACCGCTTATGTACGCCACCTTGTGCACTGTCATGTAATTACACCCCTTTCTTTGTTTTTATTTGGTTTCAATAAAGATTTACCTTTTACTTATTTGCTCCCTGATTCGTTTGTGTGAATTGGTGTTATATTTATCTTTGAATCAGTTGTATATCCATTCATTATAATCATGGGGTGGTGGTACTATCTTTCAATTTGATTGACCACAGAACTTTCTCCTTCTGGTTATTAAACTGTTGGTTGTAAATTTGTTTGGTATTTTTCCAATAAGTAGTATATCACCGCTATCATTTTATTAAATATTTCTATTTCCTTAATTATTTCGAAAATTCTATATGTGTTCCTTTTTTTTTTCTTTTTTTTCATTGTGTTTGACTGTTTAAACTTTATTTAGCAGTGTCTTGATGTTCAAAACGCATCTGTCAAAACGCAGATGGAAAAGCATGTAAAAAGCGCTGAAAACGCATCTAAAACGCGGTAAATACGCATGCGTTCTCATCGCTAAATTTCTGAAAAAGGCAACTTTGGTCAAATCAATTAAGCCCAAAACGTGCATTTAGAACTGCAAGTAGGAGAACGCAACGTGGGGCCCTAGCCTTAGGCCGGTTTCACACATCAGTTTTTTGCCTTCAGGTTCAATCCGGCAAAAAAACTGATGCGACGGATCCGTCGAAAAAACTGTTCCATTGCATCAGTTTTTTCCATCCGTTTCTTCCGTTTTGATACTGAGCATGCTCAGTTTAAAAAAAAAAACGTAAACCAGTGTCGGATTCCGGCATATGATGGATGACGACGGGGTCGGCTGCCATAGGCTTCCATTATAAAACACGCCGTACGGCGCCGGATCCGGCGCGATCCGTTTTTTCGCCAGAGACAAAAAACGTTCCATTCAACATTGGATCCAGCCGCCGGACAAGCAAATTTTGCCGGATCCGGTGAAAGCCGGAAGGAATGCAAGGAAATCCGGCACAATCCGGCGCTAATAGAAGTCTATGGGGGGAAAAACTGATCCGGCGGCAACAGACGCCAGATCCGTTTTTTCATGTTTTTGCCGGATTGTGCCTGATGGGAAAAAAATGATGTGTGAAAGCAGCCTTAAAGAATCCCTTTTATTAAGATGTCAATTCATTAAATGTGTGTATATGTGCATGTAATGTAGTGTGAGTGTACAGTATATAACAATATAATAATAATTTTTATTTATATAGCGAAAAAAACCCCCTTAAAAATACATTTTATTAAATCCGAGTTAAAACAATCCCTAGACAAACACACATAAACAGGACAGACAATCCCAAATTTGCCAAGGTCCAATGGGACCCCTCTGTAAACCTAACAGATAGGAGCAGGCAAAAAAATGGGGTAAGTCAGAATGTCCCCATTGAACAATTAGTTAATACTGTATCTTGATAAATCCAATATTGTGAAGGAGTACCAGAGAAGATAATAATGGTGCAACCAGGGTATGGCCCAAATTCCCTACAATGGCCCTGCCTAACCGCGGAGGTTGGCACCCTAAACCTAGACGCTATGGCGCCCCCGCTCACCGATGACTCACCCTTCTTTCCCTCTACTGATCTAATGTGCAGCTGATCTGGGAAAGGGGGGAGTGTGGGGAGGTTGCACCAACAAGCTACTCAATCAAATGAGGACTCAAACACACATATCAATGATACAGTAGATATTCCGTCTTTAAGAGTGTTAAAGTGGACCAGATCAACAAAAGGGATCACTTTCAATATCAAAGTACAAATTTGGATCCTAGGTGCTAAAACAATTCCACTTGCATAAAGTAGTAATTGTCCAACAGACTTCTAGTTAGACAGATAGATACAGTGAAGTACATTAATGCCTAATTAGTATATTATATACAACTTCTGTGTATATAATATTCCGCAGCACTCTACAATTCAAAGGGGACATATTCAGACAATATCAAACATTACCGAGTAAAACAATCCAACAGAAAGCAAAAGGAGTGAGGGTCCTGCTCGCAAGTTTACAATCGATGAGAAAATAGGGGAAACCACAAAAGGTAAATGGTAAAAAGTGCTTGAATAGTATGGTCCACGCATCAATATAATAAATAAGGAATTCACATATCGCTGCATGAACCGGTCACCAGCCAGTATGTGTACAAGTACAGGTACAAGGGATATTAAGTGCCTAGATGGTGTAAACAAATGATAAAAGGGACCAGATTTTGAAGAAAATATTCTAAGGGCAAAACAGGAATAATTAGCTAAGTGAGGAGAGATAGCCTAGTCTAAAGAAATTTTTTTTAGGGCACGCTCAAAACTGTGGATATTGTAAATTAAGCAAATTGTCCTGCGTAGTGCGTTCCAGAGAATTGGCGCAGCTTGTGAGAAGTCTTGAAGGCGAGAGTAGGAGGTTCAGATTGTAGAGGATGACAGTCTTAGGTCATTAGCGAAACAGAGGGCACTGGTAGGTTGATAGACAGAGATGGGGGAGGGGATATGGAGCGGTGCAAAATTGTGGAGAGCTTGGTGGGTGAGAGAGGTAAGATTATTTTGTACTCTGTAGTGGATGGGCAACCAGTGCAATGACTGGCACAAGGTGGAGGCATTGGTGTAGCAATAGGAGAGGAATATGATCCTGGCTGCTGCATTCAGGACAGATTGGAGAGAGTAGAGCTTAGTAAAAGAGAGACCGATTAGTAGAGAGTCGCAGTAGTCTAGACGAGAATAAATAAGAGCGACAGTAAGAGTTATTACAATGTCAACGGTAAGAAAAGGTCGAATTTTAGAGATGTTTTTGAGGTCGAGATGACATGAGCGAGCGATCAGATGTAGGGAGTGATGTAAAGATCTAAGACAAATTTGATCCCAAGACAGCGGGCGTGCTGCTGGGGAGTAATGGTTGAACTACACACGTAAATGGTAATATTGGGTTTAGTAAGGTTAGTCGAGGGAGGAAACATGAGAAGTTCAGTTTTTGATAGATTCAGTGTCAGATAGAGGGAGGACATGATGTTGGAGGCAGCAGACAGACAATCACTAGTATTTTGTAAAAATGCAGGGGTAATGTCAGGGAACGATATGTATGATTAGGTGTCATCAGCATAGAGATGGTACTGGAAACCAACTCTACTGATGGTTTGTCCAATATGAGCAGTGTATAGAGAGAAGAGGATGGGGCCTAAGACTGAGCCCTGAGGAACCCCTGACAGAGAGGGAAAGAGGAGAGAAAGAGGAGCCGGAAAAGAATAAGTGAAGGAGCGGTCAGAGAGGTAGGAGAACCAAGAGAGAACGGTGTCATTGTGCCTGATAGAGAGGAGCTTGACGAGGATCAGCTGGTGATCGAACACAGCCGAGAGATCCAGGAGAATCAGCAGGGGGTAGTGACTATTAAGGCCCCTTTACACACTGAAACTTTCTAGCGATCCCACCAGCGATCCCAACCTGGCCGGGATCGCTACAAAGTCTCTGGTGAGCTGTCAAACAGGCAAACCTGGCCAACGACGCAACAGCGATCCGGACCTGCAGAACGACCTAGCTAGTCATTGGGGACGTTGTAAAGCAGCTTTTTGAAAGGGAAGTCGCTAACGAAGTCGCTGTAAAGTCCCCTTTACACACTAAAACTTTGCTGCACAGCGGGAAACAAAGGACCAAAGAATGGTCCTGAACGATTTGTAACGATCAGCAACTTCACAGCAGAGGCCAGGTCGCTGATGTGTTTCACACACTGCAATGTCGCTGGGGAGGTCGCTATAACGTCACAAAACCGGTGACGTTACAGCGATGTCGTTTGCGATGTTGCAGTGTATAAAGCCACCTTTAGAGTTAGCTGTTAGCAGATCATTAGAGACTTTAGTAAGAACAGTTTCAGTAAAGTGTAAGGAGCGGAAACCGGGTTGTAAAGAGTCAGGAAGAGAGTTCTCTGAAAGATAGCGGAATAGACGGGCCCGGACCAAGCGTTCCAGAACTTTATAGATGAAGGGGAGATTAGAGACTGGTCTGTAGTTCGCAGTGCGGTTTTGATACAGGCATGGGTTTTTTAATAGTGGGTGTATGCTGACATGTTTGAAGGAGGGAAGTACCATATGACAGGGAGAGGTTAAATATTTTAGTTTAGATGAGTGTTGAAAGATGGGGAAAGGGACTAAGGGGCACTTTGCACACTACGACATCGCAGCTGCAATGTCGGTGGGGTCAAATAGTGACGTACTTCCGGCATCGCATGCGACATCGTAGTGTGTAAAGGCTCGATGATACGATTAACGAGCGCAAAAGCGTCGTAATCGTATCATCGCTGCAGCGTCGGCGTAATCCATAATTACGCTGACGCGACAGTCCGATGTTGTTCCTCGCTTCTGCGGCAGCACACATCGCTGTGTGTGAAGTCGCAGGAGCGAGGAACATCTCCTACCGGCGTCACTGCGGCTTCCGTAGAATATGCGGAAGGAAGGAGATGGGCGGGATGTTTACATCCCACTCATCTCCGCCCCTCCGCTCCGATTGGCCGCCTGGCGTGTGACGTCGCTATGACGCCGCACGACCCGCCCCCTTAACAAGGAGGCGGGTCGCCGGCCAGAGCGACGGTCGCAGGACAGGTGAGTCCATGTGAAGCTGCCGTAGCGATAATGTTCGCTACGGCAGCTATCACAAGGATATCGCTGCTGCGACGGGGGCGGGTACTATCGCGCTCGGCATCGCAGCATTGGCCTGCGATGTTGCAGCGTGCAAAGTACCCCTAAAGGAGATGTGAGGGAATAGGGTCAATGGTGTAGGTAGTTGGGCGAGAAGATGCAAGGAGCCTAGTAACTTCTTCTGTGAGTGTATTGATATACTCACCACAGCCACACTCTCCAAGATCCACAGCCGTTCTCCTTGTCTTCTCAGTGACAGCACTGCTCCACAGAGACTCTCCAGGTGAAACTGCACTCTGCCTGACCTGCAAGAGACTTTTACGTTAGCCTATGAGAGTTAGAATGAGGCTCCATAGACTTATACTGTAAAAGAGACTTCTGACTCACACATTTTGCAATAATATCACTCAGAAAAGGAAAATAACAGCATTGGACACCAGAGCGAGCAGTGGTAGATGAATATATATATTACATTTAATTAATAAAATCTAAACTTGTCATCAGGATCTGGCATAATAAAGGTGCTGTTCATAGAAATCCGCAGCCTGGTTATACAACGGAGTTAGCATTTTTATTTCGAAAACGGAACTAGATAGAGAAAAAAAGTGAACTACAAAGTTGTAGGGCATCGTCAATTCAATACGAATCGACACCTTGCATAAAAAAATCGTATTGCACTCGCACCAATGTTAAAAAATATGGAAGGACATATCTGCCAGTTTTTCCTCTGCAAAATTTGGCATGCTGTGAGTGCCTGCGTACCTCACCAATGCAAGTCAATGGGTTCGAGAAATATGCGGGGCACATGAAAAATAGATAAATTAGATAGATACAGGTGCATCTCAATAAATTAGAATATCATCAAAAAGTTAATTTATTATAGTAATTCAATACAAAAAGGTAAACACATACATTATATAGTCATTACACACAGAGTGATCTATTTCAAGTGTTTATTTCTGTTAATGTTGATGATTATGGCTTACAGCCAATGAAAACCCAAAAGTCATCTCAGAAAATTAGAATATTATATAAGACCAACTGAAAAAATGATTTTAAACTCAGAAATGTTGGTGCCTACTGAAAAGTCTGTACAGTAAATACACTCAGTACTTGGTCGGCTCCTTTTGCATGAATTACTGCATCAAAGCGTTGTGACATGGAGGCGATCAGCCTGTGGCACTGCTGAGGTGTTATGGAAGCCCGCATTGCTTTGATAGCAGCCTTAAGCTCGTCTGCATTGTTGGGTCTGTTGTCTCTCATCTTCCTCTTGACAAAACCCCATAGATTCTCTATGAGGTTTAGGTCAGGTGAGTTTGCTGGCCAATCAAGCACAGTGATACTGTGGTTAGTATACCAGGTATTGGTACTTTTGGCAGTGTGGACAGGTGCCAAATCCTGCCGGAAAATGAAATTTTCATCTCCAAAAAGCTTGAGGGAAGCATGAAGTGCTCTAAAATTTCCTGGTAGACGGCTGTGCTAACTTTGGTCTTGATAAAACACAATGGACCTGCACCAGCAGATGACATGGCTCCACAAACCATCACTGAGTGTGGAAACTTTACACTAGACCTCAAGCAGCTTGGATTGTGGCCTCCCCACTTTTCCTCCAGACTCTGGGACCTTGATTTTCAAATGAAATTCAAAATTTACTTTCATCTGAAAACAACACCTTGGACCACTGAGCAACAGTCCAGTTCTTTTTCTCCTTGGCCCAGGTAAGACGCTTCTGGCGTTGTCTATTGGTCATGAGTGGCTTGACACAAGAAATAAGACAGTTGTAGCCCTTGTCCTTGATATGTTTGTGTGTGGTGGCTCTTGAAGCACTGACTCCAGCAGCAGTCCACTCCTTGTGAATCTCCCCAAATTTTTGAATGACCTTTTCTTAACAATCCGTTCAAGGCTGTGATTATCCCGGTTGCTTGTGCACCTTTTTCTACCACACTTTCTCCTTCCACTCAACTCTCCATTAATATGCTCGAATACAGCACTCTGTGAACAGCCAGCTTCTCTAACAATGACCTTTATTGGCTTACCATCCTTTTGGAGTGTGTCAATGACTGCATTCTAGACATCTATCAAGTCAGCAGTCTTCCCCATGGTCGTGTAGCCTACTGAAACAGACTAAGGGACCATTTTAACCACGTAGGAAGCCTTTGCAGTTGTTTTGTGGTAATTCTAATTTTCTGAGATAATGACTTTTGGGTTTTCATTGGCTGTGAGCCATAATCATCAACATTAAGAGAAATAAAGACAGGAAATAGATCACTCTGTAATATACGTGTTTCCCTTTTTGTATTGAACTACTGAAATAAATTAACTTTTTGATAATATTCTAATTAATTGAGATGCGCCTGTATATAATGTCTTATACCTCCTCTACATATTGTAAGCTTGTACCCTTTAGTGCCTTTCATGTGACAGTAACTGGTGTTTAGCCTTGAATTTAGCCATAAAATTAATACATAAATGAAAATGATGAGGGGTCCCCCCGATTTTGGTAGCCAGCTAAGGTAAAGCTGACAGATCAGCCCGCAGCTGGCAG
The DNA here is from genome assembly GCF_048569485.1 of Anomaloglossus baeobatrachus. Taxonomy (NCBI): domain Eukaryota; kingdom Metazoa; phylum Chordata; class Amphibia; order Anura; family Aromobatidae; genus Anomaloglossus; species Anomaloglossus baeobatrachus. Next base: position 204,492,776 of record NC_134356.1, read on the forward strand.
CTTTTCCTTGGCTGGTTATTCAAAACAGAGGTCACCCCCCAATGTTTTTTTAAATTATTTATTTAAAATGAAATAAATTTTAAAAAAATAAAAGTGGGGTCCCCCCCATATTAGATCACCAGCCAAGGTGAAGTTGACAGCTGGGGTCTGTTATTCTCAGGGTGGAAAGGGACATGGTTATTGGTCCCTTCCCAGCCTAAAAATAGGCTGTAGTCACCCCAGAAGCTGCCCACACAGATGTCACACGGAGGCTAGGCGGAGGGGAAAATGAATTTGCATGACGTACAGAATGACACTCGCATGTCACTCGCATCTCACTCCAAGACGGTTTCAGGAGCAGCAGCGGAGCCATATTTCACACGCAGATGTGAGTGAACCCTTATACTCATCCTGATACTGCAAAACATTCACATAATGCACCGATTGCAGGCCGTAAGTAAGACCTCAATCAGATGTCTGTGATTTTTCAGATATGCAAAAAATGGACCAGGGTTTTTGATCCGATTTTCAGCGGTGTTTGGTCAGTGCGTCAGTTTTTACCATCAGTGTTTCCTCAGTAATTTTCATGCATTAAAAATATAACTAAATTTCAAAACTTGTCCAATCCATAACAACGATAATTACGGACAGTACACAGATTGCACGCTAATGGAATCTGTGTGCTGTCTGTGATTTTCATGGACCCAAAGACTTTTATTGGTAATTTTGAGCCATGATGTAGATCAAAAACAGACGTTTCCTGGATTATTGTTTTTTGCCTAACGGTCTGCAAAAAAACACAGACATGTGAACAACTCCATAAATTATAATAAGTGTACGAAAAATAGACATCTGAATGAAGGCTAGATGGGGATTTTCTTATTACACATTATAATTACACGAGCCCCCAGAGTGAATGGAGCCATAGTGTGACCACTGTTCCACACTGCCTATGAGACTGTCAGGAATAATGAAATACAGCACTTGTCATCTCCATCAGTCCCATAGTGAAAGGTGCGGTGGTCATACTCTGCACCCTACTTCATTAACACATTGAGATTACAGGGGTCCAGATGGTCAGACTTAACCAATCAATAACTTATACCAATGATTATTTTAGATTCATATCAGTAATTCTGCATTTATTCAGCCATTTTTTTTTATCACTAATCGCTCACTCATTACTTCTGTCCAGTTATCTGTGAATGTAAATAAGTCTTCGTATGTGAACTGTCAGTTACTTTGTTGCATCCATTTCTACTAACATCCGCGAGTGCAGAGATCGTGCACAGTGCTCTCATCATCGGATTCACCGGTGTCAGGAAAGCGCCCAGTGACGAGCTTCATGTATTTGGGCTTAAAGGAAGGCCCAGTCAACAGGGCCAATTTTCTAGTCACCATGACGACTGGATTTTTCACAGCTCTTGCTATTGAACAATTTATTATATAAAAGCGGTAACCCCCAGCATTGTCTGGAGGAGACTTGTGCACCCCATCTTGTTCATTTTTAATGATAAAAGTAGCAATGTGTCATCTTTAAATTGTCACCATATGATGATAAACAGAACCAGATTATTTTCTAAGAATGGAATAAATGTTAAGTAGCCGGAAAATAGAGATTTCCTTTGTTCGGAAATATGTTCTGTGACGCAGGCTTCATTGGTAGCACAAGGCTATTTGTGTCACTGCATGCGTCCTGTTTCTATTTACACACTGCTACTATCACGACCTTGTGTAAAACTGGAGAAACATATTACTGTGTGCAAGTGATACAGATTGGCAAGGATGTATAAAAGCACAGCATGACCTCACAGCTACCGATTCACTGGCCTTTCCTATTGTGTGTATGCACTAAATATGCACACTTGAGGGTTTGTGACTGAAGCTTTACAGAGTTTGATTTAGAGTAATGAAAATAGGAAGAACAGTCTGATAACTAGGACTCCATATTATGGAGATTCTGCTAGAAATGAATGATTCATCTGTAGAAGCATTATGTTTGACGAAAAAGTGAATGTCATTTCTGTATTGTAAATCGCTAATACATATAGACATAAATTGTGAGAAGGTCCGTGTAAAAGTCCTCGAGGAGAGATATCTATCATCGAGGTTAATTACCTCAGTGTTGTAAGCATGGAATAAGGCTCCAGCATCATTAATGCTGGAAGAATTAATAGGGGCCGGGTTTACAAGCAGTCGGAGAGATGGGTGGGAATGACTACTCACATATCCCTACCCAGGGATGTGGTACAAGACGTAAAATGGAGACCATTAGTCTCATTCATGTGTCTGTGTGTGAAGGTGTTCAGACCTACAGTGGTGTTGTTCTCGCTAAAGAGCTAGACGTTAGCTTGATCAGGCAAACCCCGCAGCTTTATGTGAAACTATTATTTTGCATTTGTATCGTTGTGCCATAGGGAGGCTGTTTTTGAGTTTTACAGTAGGATTTATGAAGATCGAATAAACCAGTTGGAAATTTAAACTGAAACGATTCCTGTATCGACCTCTAACAAGGGAGTCAGCATCTTACAATATAAGTATATACCGTATTTTTCGTTTTATAAGACGCATCGGATAAGAAGACGCACCCCAAATTTATAGATAAAAAAGGTAAAAAAAGAAGGGGTCCGTCTTATACTCCGGTGGTGTCTTACCTTAGAGAGATGACAGCGGTGGTGGAATGGGGGGGGGTCACTGGAGGCGGGGGGTTGCTGGAGTAGGGCAATGCTGGCTGCGGTGTGGCTGGCTGTGTTGGCTGCAGTGTGGCTGGCTGTGTTGGCTGCAGTGTGGTTGGCTGCAGTGTGGCTGGCTGTGTTTGCTTGCAGTGTGGCCGGCTGGGCTAGCTCCTGTGTGGCCGGATGTGCTGGCTGCTGTGACTGGTTGTGCTGGCTGCTGTGTGGCCGACTGTGCTGGCTGCTGTGTGACTGGCTGTGCTAGCTGCTGTGTGACCGGCTGTACTGGCTGCTGTGTGACCGGCTGTGCTGGCTGCTGTGTCTCCAACTGTGCTGGGGGTCGACCGGTGGTGTGATCTTCAAATAATGCCGCCCGGAATCGGCGCCTGCGCCAATGGAGCTCTAACCTCAATGACAATCCAAGATCTCTGTCTGCACACACGCTAACTCCTGGCTGCATTATTTGAAGATTGCATCGTAGACAGAGCATTTCACCCGCCGCACCACTCTGCTCCTCACAGCGCCCACCACAGCCAGCAAAGCCCCGCACCACCGACAGAGCATCTCACCCGCCGCCCCACCCTGCTCCACACAGGACCCACCGCATCCAACACAGCCCCACACCGCTGACAGAACATATCACTGGCTGCACCGCTCTGCCCCACACAGCATTTCACCCGCCGCATCCAGCACAGCCCCACACCGCCGATAGAGCATCTCACCTGCTGCGCCGCCCTGCTTCACACAGCTCCCCATCGCAGCCATTACAGCCCTGCACCACTGACAAAGCATCTCACCCGTCGCAGCCAGCACAGCTCCGCACTGCCGATTGAGCATCTCACCTGTCGCACTGCCCTGCTCCATACAGCGCCCACCACAGCCAGCACAGCATCCATTATCCACCTCCCGGTAAGCTACATTCAGATTTTAAGACGCATCCCTCATTTTCCTCCTAAATTTTTGGGAGGAAAAGTGCGTCTTATAATCCAAAAAATACGGTATATATTGAACAACAATATAAATGCAACACTTTTGTTTTTGCTCCCATTTTTCATGAACTGAACTCAAAGATCTAAGACTTTTTCTATGTACACTAAAGGCCTTTTTCTCTCAAATATTGTTCACAAATTTGTCTAAATTTGTGTTAGGCTGCTTTCACACATCAGGTTTTTGCTGTGTGGCACAATCCGGCGCTTTGCAGAAAAAACGCATCCGTTTTTTTTTGTCGCCGAGTGCGTTTTTTCCCTCATAGACTGTTATTAGCTCCGCATGATTGTGCCGCATGTACTCGCGTTTGATCCGGTTTTTGCCGGTTGCAGCAAAAATCGTCACTCCGGCGACCGCACAGGACGCACAGAGGAACATTTTTTGCCAGCGGCAAAAAACTGCATAGCCCCGTGCGGCATGGTGCATAATGAAAGTCTATGCACGCCGTATCCGGTGGCATGCATCAAACGCCGGAAGCATGTACCGGATTCGGTTTTTACTTCTGAGCATGCCCAGAAGTGAGATAAATTCATTGCTTGTCAGAAAATATCTCTCTCTCTGGCCTAAGAAAATCGGTGCGAGTGGAGTGCGATAAAACATCACATTCCACTCGCACCAATTCTAGCCAGCGATTATTTTCTCAGTCCTAATCGTACCGAGAAAACAATCGCAGCATGTTGCGACTGTAATGCGAGACTCTTTCTCTCGCACCCATTCAAGTGAATGGGGCGAGAAAAAAATCGAACTGCACTCACAGTACACCAGTGTACCGCGCGTGCAGAGCGAGAGTCGCAATAGCCGGCTACGGAGGAGAGAGGGAAAGAAATCCCTCCCCTCCTGAGAGCCGGCCCGCCCCCCGCAGCTAAGGTCTGCTCGCACAGTCGGACCATAGACGCAGGGACACTAGCATGACTCGGCTCTGCTGTGCTGCCAGCGCGAGCCGAGTGTCATGCGAGCATCGCAGTAGTGCCCCGTGTGGCCCCAGCCTCTCTCTCACACTCACACTTACTGACTCATTCATTCACTCTCACCCACTCACCGATCACCGGCGTGGCCCTGCACGGCTGTGACACTGCTGGCGGCTTCTCCTGATTTGAAAATGCCGACCACCCATTATTCAATCTCGTATTCACTGCTTTCCCCGCCCACCGGCGCCTATGATTGGTTGCAGGCAGACACGCCCCACACTGTGTGACAGCTGTCTCACTGCAACCAATCACAGCTGCGGGTCTATTTCTTGAGTTAAAAAAAATAAATAATTAAAAAAAAAGGCGTGCGGTCCCCCTCAATTTTGATACCAGCCAAGATAAAGCCACACGGCTGAAGGCTGATATTCTCAAGATGGGGAGCCCCACGTTATGGGGAGCCCACCACCCTAAAAATATGAGCCAGCAGCCGCCCGGAATTGCAGCATCCATTAGATGCGACAGTCCCGGGACTCTACCCGGCTCATCCCGAATTGCCTTGGTGCGGTGGCAATCGGGGTAATAAGGGGTTAATCATGGCAGGCGTCTATGAGACACCCCAATGATTAACCTGTAAGTGAAAGTAAATAAACACGTAAAAAACGCAGCATGCAACATTTTATCCGGCCGCCACACCGACTAAATATGCCGCATATGGAAAAAACGGACGCAACGCAAGGCCATGCGGCACAATCCGGCGCTAATGCAAGTCTATGGGGGAAAAACCGGATGCGGCGACAGCTGTTGCCGGCTTGCCGCATCCGTTTTTTTTTCAGAAAAGCGCCGGATTGTGCCGCACAGCAAAAACCTGATGTGTGAACATACCCTTAGTGACCACTTCTCTTTTGCCGAGTTAATCCATCCACCTCACAGGTGTGGCATATCAAGATGCTGATTAGACAGCATGATTATTGCAGAGGTGTGCCTTGGGCTGGCCACAATAAAAGGCCACTCTCAAATGTGCAGAATAACAGTATTGGGAGGGGTCTGGGGGACAAGGAAACCAGTCAGTTTCTGGTGTGACCACCATTTGTCAGTCTGCCATCTGTTCTGTACAGTGAAAACATTACAGTAATTAATCCATAAAGAGAACATCTCTCCATTCCAGATGCCATAAAACGTGCTCATTTGCCCATTCAAGTCAGTCACAGCTATGAACTGCAGTCAGGTGGAGACGATGAGCAGCAGATGAGCTTCCCTTAGATGGTGTCTAACAGTTTGTGCAGAAATTCTTTGGTTATGCAAACAGATTGTTGCAGCAGCTGTGCGGGTGGCAGGTCTCAGACGATCTTGAGAGGTGAAGATGCTGAGTATGGAGGTCCTGGGCTGGTGTGGTTACATGTGGTCCACGTTATGAGGCCGGTTGAACTTAGTACCAAATTCTCTGAAATGCCTTTGGAGATCTCTTATGGTAGAGAAATGAAAACTCAATTCACAGGAAACAGCTCTGGTGACATTCCTGCAGTCAGCAGCCAATTGGACACCCCTTAAAAATTGCAACATCTGTGGCATTGTGCTGTGTGATAAAACTGCACATTGTAGAGTGGCCTTTTATTGTGGCCAGCCTAAGACACACCTGTACAATAATCATGCCATCTAATCAGTATGTTGATCTGCCACACCTGTGAGGTGGATGGATTATCTAAGCAAAGGAGCAATGCTCACTAACACAGATTTAAGGGTACTTTACACGCTGCGACATCGCTAGCGATCTCGTTAGCGATGTGAAATTCTAGATCGCAAGTGCGATCTTTTGAGGTTGCACATAGGTCATTTTACGCATGTGCGATCTCGAAAGATCGCACTTGTGATCTAGAATTTCACATCGCTAACGGGATCGCAGCGTGTAAAGTACCCTTTAGACAAATTTGTGAACAATATGTGAGAGAAAAAGGCCTGTTGTATACATAAAAAAGTCTTAGATCTTTGAGTTCAGTTCATGAAAACTGGGAACAAAAACACCTGTTGCATTTATATTTTTGTCCAATATACTGTATATATACAATATTGTGTCAATGCTTTTTTTATCAATTAAAACACAAAATGAATGAACAACAAAGAAGTCTACATTTGGTGTCCGTATCCTTCGCCTTCAAAACAGTCAATTCTAGGTACCCTTACAAAAAAGCCAGGGATGTTGTAGGAATATAAAGGATTATAATCAGATGTATAAGTAACCAGTTATACCAAACAGATGATAATAATCATCATTTACATATGTAGGTTGAAACATAGTCAACTACTGAAACAGAAACAACTGTGCTGGAGGCTTATGCTTGTGTAAGGAAAAGTTATACTGTGCTACAAAGGTGAGGATGTGGAAGGCAGTTTCAGGTCACAGGTCACACATAATTGCAATACTAAGCAATGCAACAATACACAAGGTAGTTATACTGCATCAGCAAATTCTCTCCAAGGAACAGATTTCAACAGTTCTTTGTTCGTTCACAGCTAATGGTTTTGCTGGATTTCTTACAATTTTGAAAAGTGAAATAAGCGTGATGTTTTGCTTATACTGTACTGTTTTCTTGGCCGATCACTACTTCTTTGGTCCTCAACATTGCTCCATTTTTGGTGCTTTTTAAAAAGAACACATCTTGAAACCCCAGTATGCTTTACTGGGTAAATATTTTGCTAATACAGTATAGCTTCCCTGTTTTGTTTTTTTTGCTATGCTCAGTCTTGTCATGGTGTATGAGCACTGACATAAAACTGTCTGCCATAACCTCACTTGTGTAGCAGAGCCTGGTTGATCCTTACCCAGTGTTAAATGGAATCTGTTACCCTTTTGTGGTTTTTAGTTATTAATTTGGGCATACTGGTGACATAGAGGTGAAATTAGCCATGACTACCTGGCGCCTGCGCACATCAAAATTGAAGACTGTGCCCATGGAAGGACAGAAAAGTATAGGGGGAGACATGGCATGCAGAATGCACTGGTGCAGGATTTCCGTCCGAAGTCCTGACATCACAGGCGCATACTAAAGAGAATATGAGAAGAAATTATGGATAATGAAGACCGGAGGACGGCTTTTCTTCCGGGCAGCACATGCCCCATAGCCCAGAAGATAAAAGTTATAAAAGAGGATTTTTACAAAATAGCCCATCAGCCAAAAGGCATACAGGTTTGGCTAATTTCACCTATATTCCCATATTAATAACTAAAAAAAACCACAAGTGTGACAGATTCCTTTTTAAGCTTCCTACACAGTTTCTGTTTTAGTTGACTATTTTTCAATTTACATATGCTGCACTAAGTTTTCTTGGCCGACCAATACTTCTTTGCTCCTCAGCATTGTTCATTTTTTGGTGTTCCTTTAAAAGATCACATCTTGAAACCCCAGTATGCTTTACCGGGGAAAGATCTTGATAATGCAGTAGAACTGCTCTGTTTTTTTGCTGTGCTCAGTCTTGCCATGGTGTATGAGCACTGACATAAAACTGCCTTCCACAACATTATTTTTGTAGCAGAGCCTGGCTGTTCCATAACTAATTTTAAGCTTCCTATACTGTTTATGTTTTAGTTTACAATTTTTCAACCTACATACGTGATGAGTGTTATCACCTGTTTGGCATATACATATATAGACACATACAGCATATACAGTCATATGAAAAAGTTTGGGCACCCCTATTAATGTTAACCTTTTTTCTTTATAACAATTTGGGTTTTTGCAACAGCTATTTCAGTTTCATATATCTAATAACTGATGGACTGAGTAATATTTCTGGATTGAAATGAGGTTTATTGTACGAACAGAAAATGTGCACTGGTGCGAGTGCAGTGCAAGGATAGCAATAGCTGGCTACGAAGGAGAGAGGGAGAGATATGTCTCCCTCCCCTCCTCAGTACTGGCCCGCCCCCGCAGCTGAGGTCCGCTCACACAGTCGGATCTCAGTCGTAGGGATACTAGCATGACACTCGGCTCTGCTGTACTGCCAGCGTGAGCCGAGTGTCATGCGAGGATTGTACTAGTGCCCCATGTGGCCCCGGCCTAACCGTTACTGGATTCAAAACTTCGGTTTACCTGTAAGGACCTACAAATTTGGAAGAAAATTTCTTGGAGGCTACTTTAATTTGTATATTTTTAGAAGACAACCACACAAATACCCCCAACTTAAAGACAGGAACAATTCTGCGTCTGCGATGTGCTCCTTTTTTGGATTGATCACTAGCAACCAAAAGACCCCTTTCAACCTCCTTTCAGACTTTTATCACACAGGAAGAAAATTTCTCCTCCTCTGGCATAGAGGAATGCAACCCAGAAAAATTAGCAAACACTGGATGAAAACCCCCGCAACAAAAAAAGGCAAGGTTCTAGTAGTGGAAGTACAATTATTTAAAGCAAATTCAGCAAGTGGCAGAAACTCTACCCCAGGGGTGGGCAATTAATTTTCCCATGGGGCCGCATGAGAAATTGGGATTGGTTTAGAGGGCCGGACTAATATAATTACCTCAGTTCTACCCAATATACTACATCACTACACCCCCTCCATATACTACACCTGTAATAAACTACATCACTACACCCCCCATATACTACACCTGTATTATACTACATCACTACACCCCCTCCATATACTACACCTGTAATAAACTACACCACTACACCCCCCATATACTACACCTGTATTATACTACATCACTACACCCCCTCCATATACTACACCTGTAATAAACTACATCACTACACCCCTATATACTATACCTGTATTATACTACACTCCCTCCATATACCTGTAATATACTACACCCCCATATACACCTGTATTATACTACACCACTATATAATACACCTCCGATATACTACATCATTACACCCCATATACTACACCTGTAATATACTACACCTCCATATAGCACACCTGTAATATACTACATCACTACATCCCATATAGTACACCTGTAATATACTACATCACTACACCCCTATATACACCTGTAATATACTACATCACTACACCCCTATATACACCTGTAATATACTACATCACTACACCCCTATATACACCTGTAATATACTACATCACTACACCCCTATATACACCTGTAATATACTACATCACTACACCCCATATACTACACCTGTAATATACTACACCTCAATATAGCACACCTGTAATATACTACACCTCCATATAGTACACCTGTAATATACTACACCTCAATATAGCATACCTGTAATATACTACACCTCCATATAGCACACCTGTAATATACTACATCACTACATCCCATATAGTACACCTGTAATATACTACATCACTACACCCCTATATACACCTGTAATATACTACATCACTACACCCCTATATACACCTGTAATATACTACATCACTACACCCCTATATACACCTGTAATATACTACATCACTACACCCCTATATACACCTGTAATATACTACATCACTACACCCCATATACTACACCTGTAATATACTACACCTCAATATAGCACACCTGTAATATACTACACCTCCATATAGTACACCTGTAATATACTACACCTCAATATAGCATACCTGTAATATACTACACCTCCATATAGCACACCTGTAATATACTACACCTCAATATAGCATACCTGTAATATACTACACCTCCATATAGCACACCTGTAATATACTACATCACTACACCCCTATATAGCACACCTGTAATATACTACACCTCCATATAGCACACCTGTAATATACTACACCTCAATATAGCACACCTGTAATATACTACACCTCCATATAGCACACCTGTAATATACTACATCACTACACCCCTATATAGCACACCTGTAATATACTACACCTCCATATAGCACACCTGTAATATACACCTCCATATAGCACACCTGTAATATACTACACCTCCATATAGCACACCTGTAATATACTACAACTCCATATAGTACACCTGTAATATACTACATCACTACACCCCTATATACACCTGTAATATACTACATCACTACACCCCTATATACACCTGTAATATACTACACCTCCATATAGCACACCTGTAATATACTACACCTCCATATAGTACACCTGTAATATACTACATCACTACACCCCTATATACACCTGTAATATACTACATCACTACACCCCTATATACACCTGTAATATACTACACCTCCATATAGCACACCTGTAATATACTACATCACTACACCCCTATATAGCACACCTGTAATATACTACACCTCCATATAGTACACCTGTAATATACTACACCTCAATATAGCACACCTGTAATATACTACACCTCCATATAGCACACCTGTAATATACTACATCACTACACCCCTATATAGCACACCTGTAATATACTACACCTCCATATAGCACACCTGTAATATACTACACCTCAATATAGCACACCTGTAATATGCTACACCTCAATATAGCACACCTGTAATATACTACACCTCCATATAGCACACCTGTAATATACTACACCTCCATATAGCACACCTGTAATATACTACACCTCCATATAGTACACCTGTAATATACTACACCTCCATATAGCACACCTGTAATATACTACATCACTACACCCCTATATAGCACACCTGTAATATACTACACCTCCATATAGCACACCTGTAATATACTACATCACTACACCCCTATATAGCACACCTGTAATATACTACACCTCCATATAGCACACCTGTAATATACTACATCACTACACCCCTATATAGCACACCTGTAATATACTACACCTCCATATAGCACACCTGTAATATACTACACCTCCATAGAGCACACCTGTAATATACACCTCCATATAGCACACCTGTAATATACTACACCTCCATAGAGCACACCTGTAATATACACCTCCATATAGCACACCTGTAATATACACCTCCATATAGTACACCTGTAATATACTACACCTCCATAGAGCACACCTGTAATATACACCTCCATATAGCACACCTGTAATATACTACACCTCCATATAGTACACCTGTAATATACTACACCTCCATATAGCACACCTGTAATATACTACACCTCCATATAGCACACCTGTAATATACTACACCTCCATATAGCACACCTGTAATATACTACACCTCCATATAGCACACCTGTAATATACTACATCACTATACCCCCATATACTACACCACTATATACACCTCCATATAGCACACCTGTAATATACTACACCTGCACCCCCATATCACACACACTACACCCCATACAGCCTGCACCCCTATATCACACACACTACACCCCATACAGCCTGCACCCCCATATCACACACACTACACCCCCATATGTCACACACCCTGCCCACATATCTCACCCTGCCTGTACCCCCAACTTACCCCTCTCAAACACTCTGCACCCCTTCACATCCTTTTGTCAGTCTGCAGCCCTCATATGCCACTCACCCTGTAGCTCCATCTTCCCTCATATGCACTCACCCTGCAGCCCCCTCCCCCTCATGTCCCCTCTTTTCTTATTACCAGTCATCATGTGTCCACATCTCCTTCAGCATTCAGCATGTCTTGCTTTCTCCCCGGCAATCCTGTCTCCTCCCACACAGTCACATGGGCGTGACATCATCGCAGGTCCTGGAAGATGAATTATTCCGTCTGCTCTGCTGTGCTGCTCCTTCTCCTGCACTGACTGTGCGGACCTGCACAGGATCTCTCCCTACTCGGCATGCTGCAGCCCGGCTCCACTGCACCGGCTGAAGACAGGCGGGCCGGTCACAAAGAGCAGGCGGGCCGGATGTGGCCCGCGGGCCGCCCGTTGCCCAGGTCTGCTCTACCCAGTCTTCCTGCTTAGATGAAACAAAACACCTCAAATATTGCTCTATCTCTTGGTTCATCCTCTCAGTCTGTCCATTAGTTTTCAGATGGTATCCTCGGGAAATAGCAACTTGATACCCAGTCTGGGGCAAAAACTTCACCAAAAGCTAGCCAATAATTAAACCCCTCTATCGGATATAACATTTTTGGGAACACCACGGAGGGCCATTTACAAGCTGCGACATCGCTAACGATATATCGTCGAGGTCACGGTGTTTGTGACGCACATCCAGCGTCGTTAGCGACATCGCAGCGTGTGACAGGCTGGAGCGACCTTAAACGATTGCAAAAGAGGCAAAAATCATTTGTCTGTGAGAGGTCGTTTATTTACCAAAAATCGTTGTCTGGTCAGTAGCCATGTTGTTCGTCGTTCCTGCAGCAGCACACATCGCTATGTGTGACACCGCAGGACCAACGAACATCTCCTTACCTGCGTCCACCGGCAATGAGGAAGGAAGGAGGTGGGCGGCATGTTCCGGCCGCTCATTTCCGCCCTTCTTCTACTATTGGACGGCTGCCGTGTGACGTCGCTGTGACGCCGCACGAACCGCCCCCTTAGAAAGGAGGCGGATCACCGGCCAGAGCGACGTCGCAGTGAAGGTAAACACCCACACAACAGTATTACCACCAGAAGTAGGTAAATCAGTGATAATATCCATGGACAAGTGGGTCCAAGGTTGTGACGGAATCTCGTTAGGCAGGATATAACCCACTGGGACCTGACGAGAAGCTTTAGCCCTGGCACAGACCCTGCATTTGTGAACATACTCATCCACATGAGAGCATTACGAGCATTATGCCACCAAAAGCACCTAGAAAGAGATCTCCAAGTGACAGAAGAAACCAGATGCACAACCAAAATGGAATCATGCACCTCCTCAGGGAGATCTATGTGTAAAATGGCGGAACATACAGTTTATTTACAGAAAAACCCTCTGAATGCACTGTCTGAGATAAATCCCCAGAGCACCTACCACTACCCCCACACTAAAAATTTTAAAAGTATTTTCATCCCTCAAATCTATAACAAAACTGTGAGACAAAGCATTAGCTTTAATATTCTAAGATCTGGGGAGATAGGTCACTGAGAAATCAAACTGAGCAAAGAAAAGAACCCACCGGGCCTTTCTGGTGTTTAGACACTTAGCAGCATCAATATATAGTAGTTTTTTTTTGATCGATAAAGACTGTTACCTTATGCCTAACCCACTCCAACCAGTGTCTCCATTCCTCAAAGGCTCTCTTAACTGCCAAAAGTCACCAATACCATAGTTAGATTCAGCTTGAGAGAACTTCTGAGAACAAACAGCACATGGATGAAGGTAACCATTCTTTTTCTGTGAAAGAACGGCCTCCATTCTTACAGCAGACCACAAAAGGCAGCTCAATATCAGACTGACTGACAACAGGAGCTTTAGAAAAGGCTGTCTTGAGGGAAGAAAATGCATTCTCTTCCTCAAATGACCATAAAGAAAAGTCAGACCCCTTCTAGGTTATGACAATTAATGGTTTAGCTATAACCCAAAAATTCTCAATTCTCAATGAACTTTGGTAATAATTTGCAAAACCTAAAAATCTCTGCAAAGCTTTAAGGTTAGTCAGTTGAACCCAATCAAGAATGGCCTGCTGCTTAACAATATACATTTGAAATACTGAGGCACAAACCAGATGATATACGGCCTGCATCCTGTGGCACACAAAAAATAAACGGTTATACTCACCTTTCCTTACTCCAGCAGCATCGCTCATCCTCCTGTCAGTGCCAGCAGCAGCGCCGCTGACCTGTGTGGAGCCGGTCACTGTTCCCTGCAGCATAACAATGTCCTCTTGTCTGCCTGCCTGCTGATGTGTGTGGAGACTAGCGGTGCGCACAGCGATGACATCACCTCTGTGCTCACCGCTCTATACACAGATCAGCAGACCGGCAGACAGGAGGACATCACGATGCTGCAGGGAATGGTGAGTTTACCATACTTATTCACTGCCCCCGCGCTGATGATGATGTTCGGGGGGCAGTGAATATAGCCACACATGATCATTTCAGGCTGTAGTTGCCAGGGGTGATCACGTAGGCAGGCTGCTAATTATGTGCACATCCCCCGCTCATCATCCCGCCCACCTGTCAGCATCGGCTTCAGCGCTGAGAGATGAAGGGCGGGAGGGTGCATGCATATGAAAATATGAAATGAGCGGGCTCACGTGGTCACGGCAGGTGCTGCTACAGCCTGATAATGCCGCCGATGACCCGTTCCACCGCAGCACTCTCATTACCTGCAGCCATGCCCTATATTCAGACTATAAGACACACCCCCCACTTTCTCCCAACATTTGGAGGGAAAAAAGTGCGTCTCATAGTCCGAAAAATACGGTAGAAATTAGACCTGCTGCACTTCAAAAACACATTTCTCCAGCTTAGCGAATAAATTATTGTCATGAAGAATCTGGAGGGCCTGTCAGACATGTCCCCGGTGTTCCTCCTGAGAATGTGAGTAAATCAAAATGTCATCAACATAGATCACCACTAATCTACCTGCAAGAGAGGAAAATACGTAATTTATGAAATGCTGAAAATCTGCCGAGCGTTGGTCAGACCAAAAGCATCACCAGATTGTCAAAATGATTCTCCACCATATTAAAAGTGGTTTTCCATTCATCAGTCTGTTGAACACATATAAGATTATATGCCCCCCTCATGTAAAGTTTAGAAAACCATTTAGCTCTTGCTAAATGAGTAAACAGGTCTGGTATAAGAAAGAAGAATTGCAGACCATCCTTTTTTTAATAAAATCCCATAACGAGAGGGTAGGTGGATGGCCGTATATGCCTTTTGGCAAGACTCTTCTGAATATACACTTTTAAGGCCTCTCTTTTAAGAAGAAAGATTAAATAAACAATACTTGGGCATTATTGCTCCTAGTAAGAATTTGATCGCACAATCATATGTCCTATGCGGTGGGAAAACTTCACAACCAGACTCAGAAATTAGGTTATCAAAATTCTGAATGAAATCTGAAAGATGAGACCTTACAGAAGCCAAGGGTCTGGATAAACAACTAGAAAAACAGTAGTCGCTCCAAGATTTAACCACCTGAGACTCCCAATTCAAAGCTTAACTGGTCAAGGCAAACCCAACAAAATTATGTAGGTAAAAAAGGAAACACCATAAATGAAAGGAATTCAGAGTGTAATACCCCCTACCTTCATAAATACATCCTCGACCTTTAAGGTCACGTGGCTTTGGGAAAGTGGAAAGTTATCAATCACTGAAACTTGAATGGGATGAACGAGGGAAGAAACATTATAACCACAGTTAATAGCAAAGTCATGATCAAACGGCTCATAGCCTATGACTAAGGACCCTGTGAAGTCTGAAACATGTAAGGGTACGCTATGTTTTTTATTCCACTTTTGCACACTCTTTTTTAAAATGAAGAAATAAAAGAAAAGTTGTATATTCTTGAGAATTTTGGTGCTGGCTGTTTCAAGGAACTACTTTACCTGTTTTGCTGTGTGACAGGGGGCATTGTCCTGCATGAAAATTGCTGGCTGATTGAGTGATGGACACAAGTAAGGAAGGAACCACATGTTGTTGAAGAAGGTTCTGATACACACTTTCATTCACTGTGCCGTGTAGCTGTATGAGAGGTCCAATTCCTGCTGCAGAAAACATTCCTCAAACCGTGACACTTCCTCCACCACCTTTCACTGACTTCTTAACTCATTTTTGGTTCATTCGTTCCCTAGTTTGTCGAGGAACATAATGTTTCCCATCAGACCTAAATAAATTAAACTTGCTTTAATCACTAAAATGAACTGTGGACCACTTCTCCTCTGTCCACACAAGATGCTCCTCACCAAAGGTAAGCCTTTTGATTCTTTCTGCTGATGAGAGGGTTTGGTCACTGCAGAGTGGGCTTTCACTCCAAATGCTCTTAAACATTGTGACACTGTATGACGATACATATCCTTACCCTGTTCAGTGCTGATCTGGAGAGCAATTCCAGCAGCAATGTTGAAATGATTACCCATGGAGATTCTCCATAATATCCTGTCATCTCTTGCATTTGTCCTTCGAGGGTGACAAGCCTTCTTGGGGGACTTGAAAGAATTTGTGATGTTGTAAAGATGCAATATTCTCAAATTACAGACTCAGAATGATCAACTTCTCTTGTTATGGTTGATAGGGTCATCCCTTTGACCTTCATCTGGACAACCTGCTGCTGGAGGGTTTCAGTCACTTTGGAATGGCACACCATTTTCGCAGTCAGTGCAAACTGGAAGTTAGGCTGCCAGTTACATAGGGTTTGTCAGATAATTAAGGAAATTAGCACCAGGTGCCATATTAACACCAATGACTTGCAGGTATCTGAAAGTGTTCTCTAATTTTGATCCGTGTTCTTTTTCATTTATCTCATATACATTTTTATTATGTGCTTTGTAATAATTTCAATTTATGAAATAAGCTTAAAATACTGCGAGTGTACTCATGTTAGTATATAATCACATAGGACTACACAATGACCTTAACATTTAGGAAATTGTGTGTTGTTCTCTAAGGCTGGGGCCACACGGTCATTAATGCGAGGTAAATCGCATGACACTCAGTCCTGCTCTGCCAGAATGTAAGCCGAGTTTCATGCGACTGCCAAGCCACTGTGATGCGATCTTGTGATCGCAATTCAGCCGTGGAGGAAAGGGCGGGCGCTGCGGAGAAGAGGGAGGGATTAATCTCCCTATGTCCTCCATTATCAGCTGATGCGATTCTCGCACTGCACTCGCATTACATCAGTGTAATGCAAGTGCAGTGGGATGTTTCTCTCGCACCCATAGACTTGTAGTGAAAACAAATCGGATTCCACCCGCAGCATGCTGCGATTGTTTCCTCGGTACGATTAGGGCTGAGAAAAAAATCGCTCATGGGAGCTGCCCCATAGAGTAACGTGGGTCTGTGTGGAATGTGATTTTTTTTATCGCATTCCACTTGCTCCGTTTTTCTTGCCATGTGTTCTTAGCCTAATTTTGATCTCCACTGTAGAGACCTCTGTGACTTCTGTCACACAAAGAGAATAAACAACTGGAAAGCCTAGGAGTGCAAATAAGGTCTTACCCGGAAAAACAAGGAGGGTTAGTGTAGGTTGCAAGGCTCACCTTGAGTAGTGAGAGCCACAACTACTATTAACTTCTGAAAACGGCTGCTGCAGCACCCCTGGAGAAGATGATGAGTGGGAGGATAAAAGGGAAAAACAACGCTGCCTCTGAAGAATTACTGATCTACAGATAGTAAATTGGTGATTTTTTTATTTGTCAACGTGCTTCGGAGAATCAATCTCCTTCATCAGTGCAAAAAAAAATTCACATCATTTTTGTCCTGATGAAGGAGTTTGATTCTTGGGAACGCGTTGAGAAATAAAAAAAATCACCAATTCATCATTATTGAATCAGTGTTTCTTCAGCGGAATCGTGTTTTTTCCTTTCATCCTCACCCACTCTGTCACACATAGGGAAAGAACAATCAAGCACATACTGTCTTTCGGTTCCAAACTCGCTTCCCTACATGGAGTTCTTCATACAAATATGGCTCTGTCTATTGTGACCAATTAGAATTTCTTCTATTTTAAGTTTAGACAGTTTCACTTTTTTAATAGGCTATAATGAGTTTAGTAGCATGAATTTCAGGCCCTGGGGCTGCAACGAGCAGGTTTGTGATTGACACCTAAGACACATCCCAGAATTGATAACACAAACACCATTGATGGTAGCACTACAAGTATAAATACATATATAATCCGGATTGTTCCAAATATGTGAAAATATTGATTACGAACAAAAGACAATTGTGACAATAATGCCCTTACTGTAAATTGTTTTATTTACCAAACAAGCTACACTATATACAACATATCCATTAAGAGCTTTTAGAAACTATCAATGAAATTATATTGCACATTTATAACATATTCCATGAATATACCATAAATGACCAAAGGTGGCCCTGTATTGGTTACAGGCTGATTATTTTATTTTGTATATTTGCCTTTCTAGTTTTAACTCGTTCTTTTATGTGAAATTCTGTACATTTAGTGTCTTATTTATATAAGTAATCTTCCCAAAATGCATTGCTACAAGTCCTTTTAGAACAGTGAGTCACATAATCAAACTGTCCTTGTATTACAAGGATGGTAATTTATCTAAATGGCCATCATACTTAAGGTCCAGTCACACTAAGCAATTTACCAGCGATCCCAACAACGATAGGGATCGCTGGTAAGTTGCTAGGAGGTTGCTGGTGAGATGTCACACTGCGACGCTCCAGCGATCCCACCAGCAACCTGACCTGGCAGGGATCGCTGGAGCGTCGCTACACAAGTTGCTGGTGAGCTCACCAGCAACCAGTGACCAGCCCCCAGCGCCGCGTGGAAGATGCTGCGCTTGGTAACTAAGGTAAATATCGGGTAACCAACCCGATATTTACCTTGGTTACCAGGCACGCAGCTACACGTGCAGAGAGCAGGGAGCAGCGCACACTGAGCGCTGGCTCCTTGCTCTCCTAGTTACAGCACACATCGGGTTAATTACCCGATGTGTGCTGCAGCTAAATGTGCACAGAGCAGGGAGCAGCGCACAATGCTTAGCGCTGGCTCCTTGCTCTCCTAGTTACAGCACACATCGGGTTAATTAACCCGATGTGTGCTGCAGCTAAATGTGCACAGAGCAGGGAGCAGCGCACAATGCTTAGCGCTGGCTCCTTGCTCTCCTAGTTACAGCACACATCGGGTTAATTAACCCGATGTGTGCTGCAGCTAAATGTGTAAATGTGCACAGAGCAGGGAGCAGCGCACAATGCTTAGCGCTGGCTCCTTGCTCTCCTAGTTACAGCACACATCGGGTTAATTAACCCGATGTGTGCTGCAGCTACATGCGCACAGAGCAGGAGCCGGCACTGACAGTGAGAGCGGAGGAGGCTGGTAACAAAGGTAAATATCGGGTAACCAAGGACAGGGCTTCTTGGTTACCCGATGTTTACATTGGTTACCAGCCTCCGCAGAAGCCGGCTCCTGCTGCCTGCACATTTAGTTGTTGCTGTCTCGCTGTCACACACAGCGATCTGTGCTTCACAGCGGGACAGCAACAACTAAAAAAATGGCCCAGGACATTCAGCAACAACCAACGACCTCACAGCAGGGGCCAGGTTGTTGCTGGATGTCACACACAGCAACATCGCTAGCAACTTCACAAAAGTTGTTCGTTAGCAGCGATGTTGCTAGCGATGTTGCTTAGTGTGACGGGGCCTTTACGCTGCATTTCCACTGTAGGTGAAATACATGACTGGCTGTAACTTTCTCGATAAAATCTCCTGTTTGCCAGGAGGAAGTCTCCTGTTAGAAACATTAATGGATGTCTGGATGAGGACGTAAAGAAAAGTCTGCAGTCACTCACATCGCATGCACTGTGCACTGTGAGGATTCTCCGGCGTCAGAGCCGGATATGCATCAAAATCAAATTAGCAGAAAAAATCAAGTGTTTTTCAGGGATTGAAACAACTAACATTGTATAGAACATGGGAATGTTCACATATTTGTGTGTTTTTGTTGCAAAAAATTACGGCAACATGTCCTTTTTTGATCACGGGTCAAAATTTCCCATACAAGTTTATGGCATCAGTGTAACCTATTGCGGTCTGTGATTAATACTGGAAAGTATAGGTCAAATTTTGCAATTTATATATTTTTGATAAGTGAAAATCAAAACCGATGAAATTCAGATTCAAGACCCTAATGAGCAACGGTCCTTGTTGTTACGTACTAGAAAAATCACAAACATCTGAATGAGCATTTAGCTAATTACCATTATATACAGCAATAATATGTTTATGATGAAAGATAATTAGTACATAGCTCATACTTACACCTGTAGTTTGATAAAGAAGGGGCCAAATATAAGAAATTGAAAAAGCAGAAGCTTCGACAAAATACCCAAGAATAAGACTCCGATCATAAGGATTTCATCAGTATTTGTATCCAATCTTAAAGGAAACTGTCAAGTTGTCTCTTTAGCAGCTCACAACTCTGCAGTCTCCTTAGTTTTCTTACTTTCTGGTTCTTGGCAGGGCAGGATTTCCTCCTTGAGGGACAGGTGTGGTGAGTAGTACAACTGTAGTACTACCGTGTTTTTCCAAAAATAAGACCTCTCCTAAAAATAATTGTAGCACCCAGGGGGCAGGGGGAATCAGGATCGGGGTCTCGTACCTGAGTTGCTCGTCACCGGGCTGGTGTGATGCTCTGGGATGTCGCGATGGCCAGCCCGGCTTCGTGCCCCGAGGTGTACACCAATAAGGAGGGAAGATGATGGGTATAGTAGTAGTATATTTGTCGTGACGCCACCTGTGGTACAAGGCCAGAGAGTAGCCGCCACTGCTGTCACTGTCCTCCGGGGTGGATGGTAATAGCGTCCGAAGATGGTATCGCTCCCCACAGGTGGAGCGGGCCCCGGGAAGGATGATGAGGGGAGTAGTGATGGCGAAGGCCTTAGGCGCCAAGGCACGGGGCGCCGGTAATAATAGTCTGAGTGAGATGCTGCGGTTTCAGGTGTCTTTTACTCACTCTTTGTGCTGGGTAGTACTGGTCACCCGCTGTGATGTGCCCCGTCGACCTCGGATAAGTTGGAAGCAGTCCCCAGTGTTTGAAAGAATAAAGTCCTTTTTCAGAGTTGCCCTTCCAGCCGTGAGGAACCTGGGCTGAGCACTCCGCTGCAAGCCGCAGGCCCCGTGAAGAGGAGAGAAGAAAGTGGTGGAGGTGTCGTGTCGTGTCCCAGAACTGGTGTCCCGGGTAGACTGACTTTAGATTATGTGAGTTGCTTCTACTTCTACCCCAAGTGGAACCCGCCCCCCAGGTGGCTGGCTTCAGTGACCGGGGAAGTCCCATGCATCGTGATGGCCACCCCCCTATCTAACCTGAGCCAACCCCCCCCCTGTAAGAAGGCTCCTAAGCTGTATGTAAAGTGTGAATGTGGAACACCGGTGATTAATCCCCTACTTACCCAAAGCGAATATCGCACCTTAAATAAGGTGCAATACTCTGTGGCGTCTGGAGCCTCAGGGGCACCACATAAGCCCTAGCAGAGATTTTCAGCATTTTCGGAGCAAGGCTTAAATGTAAGCCCTATCCCGAAAATAAGCCCTAGATGCGGTTCAATAATGAAGTGTCTGTGCAGCTAAAAAAGATAAAGATACTGCAGACACTTCATTATAGACGGCGGACACCCCACAATCATACTCACCAGACGCCGAGCAGGAGGCCCTGCAGTAGAGTGCACATCCACACACATCAGATCATATACATGCACACATCAGATCACACACACAATCACCCATCAGATCGCCCACACACACTACATCCAGCAATACCAATTTCTTCTGGCCGGCAGAGTATCCTGAGAAACAGTGCAATCTGATCGGTGATTTTGTGTGTGTGTGTGTGTGTGTGTGTGTATGAGTGTGTGTGCGCGCACGATCTGATTTGTGTGAGTGTCGGTCAGAAGCAGCGGAGGACAGCGTGCAGCATACCTGCTGGGAGCGCCCACCGGAGATCACAGGGAGGACCTGGGAGCCACGCAGATGTCCAGGGTCTGATAAGTATGAGTCTCCTGGGAAGGGGGTCTGCTTTTTTGGGGTGGTAAACTTATCCCCAACCATATTTCTCCAAGAATAAGACCTACTCCAAAAATAAGCCCTAGCGGTTTTTGTTGGGAAAAAAAGGATAAGACAGTGCCTTATTTTTGGAAAAACACATTAGTAGTACTATAAAGTTCAGCAGATGTTCTGCTACAACACATTCAGCTATCAGCTATCAGGTTTGTTCTGAATACTAGTCACTGTTATAACTATATTTAAACATAGAGATAACAGGGAATTTGATGGAAACTAAGTAGAAAAATGGATTGCTTAGACCAGTCAAATTACCAAGGGCTAAAAAATGCAGGAGTCACCATTTTGCTATTGTGGACCTCATGAAGCTCTACTTAAAAGGAATCTGTCACCGAGTTTTTGACACCTAATCTGAGAGCAGCATAATGTAGAGACAGAGACCTTGATTCCAGCAATTCATCACTTACTTGACTGCTTAGTGTAGGTTTGATAAAATCACGATTAATCAGCAGTAGATTATCATTACAGGACTACTTAGCATGTTGCAGGTAGTCCAGCATATTCATGAGCTCTGTATAACTGCTAGAGCTGCAGCAGAGAAAACATTGATTTTATCAAAATGACGGGAAACAGCTCAGTAAGGGACACATCGCTGGAATCAGGGTCTCTGTCTCTATATTATGTTGCTCTCCGATTAGGTAGCAAAAACCTGGTGACAGATTCTCTTTAAATCTGATACTAACAATGTTCTATTCAATGTAGAAAAGTGCTACTTATCATCCATAAAAAATACAATTGTTAAATCACTATTAATAAATGCATTCCTAAGTAGGTAATGGTGTGCATGACGGTCATTTCATGTATGAAAATGCTTCTACAGGTCACTTTTCTACATTGAATGTAACTGGGCATTTGATCAAGCACATCCAGAGAGCTGAGATTAACAGACCTACTGTGAAAGTTGAGAGGCTAGTGATTTATAACTGCACAGAAGCTGAATGGAAGGGGAGGGAAGTGAGCAGCTAACTGCTGTATAGGTATCAATGGCCTGAAGAGCGCTGACTAGGATGTTAAGAGTTAACTCCACTCTTGGAATTTAATGCTCTTCTCTTAAAGCTCAGCGGTGACATTAATTCAGATCCCAAAATATACAGTAAAATGTATTCTAACCAGACAATTTTTATATATTATCCCAAATAAAAACAGTTCCTGGAACAAAAAAAAAATTAGTTTCCAGATGATATTGTTGCGTTTATTTAATGCTTTCTTCTCTAAGGTCTTCTTTATCATCCAATAATACTGCACTACTTCCTGAAGCTGGCTAGCCTCAGGATATGCCCAAAGGAGAAAGGATGCTGGAATGAGGAACCATAACTTGAAGATGCCAGTGTACCCTCTGTACAATTTAGATTGTACAAGTACAAGCATTACACAGAAATACATTATTCACGTATTCCAACTAGAATGAAGGCCCATACAGTTCAAGAATAGAAGTGACATAACACAAGAGCTAATAAAGTGCTTCTAAGTAAATATGAGTGAACCCGTGGAAATTCGTTTCTGCGAGTTCAGTCGGACGTAGTTAAAGGTTGGTTTGGGACCTAGACTTGACCTGAACCCCAACTGAAGTCACTATTTGGGCAGTTTGGGTCTCCGCCCACATGCAGCCAGCCATAAACAGAACACTCTGGGGGAGGGTAAGCAGGGTTTTTCCATTTTTGTTGTGTGTTCACACTATTTCCAATCACGCTGTTGATACCCCCAGTGGGAGCCATTTAAATACTTCAAGCAGCTCGCACTGGGATGAGCACCGAGCGTATCCGAGCACAGCGATGCTCACACGAGTGGTTTGCATACGTAAATCACCTGAACACCGAACCTGAACTCTATTTTTTTTTGTAAAGTCTGTGTTTGGTACGAATATCGAACCTTCGGTTCGCTCCTCTCTACTAATGAAGTATAGTCTAGTCATAATTTATGAAAAGGCTCAGAATGTAAAGCTGAACATTGACAATCATCAGCCAGTATCTACTGTATATATGTAGATATGAAGTGCTATTGAGTGTAGATAGAACTTGCAAGAATTCCTAAGTGTGGTGAAGTGGAGTCGCTTTGTAGTTTTGGGGGTCTGGGTTCAATTTCCATTAAGGACAATATCTACAAGGAGATTTCTATGTTCAGTGCTTGCTTGGGTTTCCTCTGGGTACTCTGATTTCCTCCCACATTACAAACACATAATGATAGGGAATTTATATTATTGGAGACCATGGTGATAATATCTATAAAAGCACGGTGCAAAATGATGATGCTAAATGAGTCAAAAAATTTCTGAGTAAAAAATGTAGGAAGGGAGACACTAAGAAACGTTAGATTAGTGATGGGATGCAAGGGATGTGATAGACCTGTCTAAAAAGATTTGTGCTTAGGGCATGCATAAAATTGTGTACAATGGGAATTAACCTGAGTCTTTGGGGTAGTGCATTATAATGGGGTTGGTGCAGCACAGAAAGTATCTTCAAGACAAGGAGTGGAGGATTAGGATTATTGGGGGCTGTTAGTCTTAAACCCTTCTCATACCATTCTGTGACCATTCTTGACTGGCCCAGCCAGAGCCCTGACCTAAACCCAATTGAACAACTCTGGAGAGACTTGAAAATGGCTGTCCACCAACGTTCACCATCCAACCTGACGGAACTGGAGCGGATCTGCAAGGAAGAATGGTAGAGGATCCCCAAATCCACGTGTGAAAACCTTGTTCCATCATTCCCAAAAAGACTCATTGGTGTACTAGCTCAAAAGGGTGCTTTTACTCATTACTGAGCAAAGGATCTGAATGCTAAGACCATGTGATATTTCAGTTCTTTTTAATAAATTTGCAAAAATTTCTACAATTCTGTTTTTTTTCTGTCAAGATGGGGGACGGGGTGCAGAGTGTACATTAATGAGAAAAAGATTAACTTGTTTTGAATTTACCAAATGGCTGCAATGAAACAAAGAGTGAAAAATGTAAAGGGGTCTGAATACTTTCCGTACCCACTGTAATATATACAGTACAGACCAAAAGTTTGGACACACCTTCTCATTCAAAGAGTTTTCTTTATTTTCATGACTCTGAAAATTGTAGATTCACATTGAAGGCATCAAAACTATGAATTAACACATGTGGAATGAAATACTTAACAAAAAAATGTGAAACAACTGAAAATATGTCTTATATTCTAGATTCTTCAAAGTAGCCACCTTTTGCTTTGATTACTGCTTTGCACACTCTTTGCATTCTCTTGATGGCTTCAAGAGGTAGTCACCGGAAATGGTCTTCCAACAGTCTTGAAGGAGTTCCCAGAGATGCTGGGCCAGCCAAGAATGGTCACAGAGTTGTTCTGAAGCCACTCCTTTGTTATTTTAGCTGTGTGCTTAGGGTCAAGAGCACTGTGGAAGAGGTTTTCTTCCAGGATATCTCTGTACTTGGCCGCATTCATCTTACCTTCAATTGCAATCAGTCATCCTTTCCCTGCAGTTGAAAAACATAATTCATAGTTTTCATGCCCTCAATGTCAATCTACAATTTTCAGTCATGGAAATAAAGAAAACTCTTTGAATGAAAAGGTGTGTCCAAACTTTTGGTCTGTTTATATATATATATATATATATATATATATATATATATATATATATAGTGCCTCAGGGTATTATACCACTTTTCAGGGGTAATATTTTTCCCGAGTCAGGAAGGGGTTAACCTGCCAGTGCCTTCACAAAACACACTCAAACAGCAGTAAGGTGCTTATTCGCATTGGATTGGACTTTACCGGTTGCTAGGACAACCACTGGGGGCGGGCACCACATGGGGTAGAAGTAGACGCAGCCATGACACTTAGAGCAGAACCTTCCTGGGCACAGCTTGGGATAACATCTAGCACTGACAACTGAAGTTGGTGTTTCCTCTTTCCTCCTGGGCCTGTGGTTTGGAGCAGGAGGCTCAGCCCGGGTTCCGGATAGCTTCAGAGGGACACTTCACTAAAAGACTTTCACGGGCACCGGCGGTGACCGCCGACTATCCGGGATCGGCTGGAGCCCATCATGGCATAGATCGGTACTCTGAGGCAGCACCTAAAGGACTTGTGAGTAAATAAAAACTGTAACTGCAGCCCCTGTCTCTGCCTCTCCTTTACCGGCGCCCAGCGCTGCGGCGCCAGAGGGGACTACCGCCGACCCCAGCCATCCTCCCGGGGTAATCCCACTCCGCCTGTGGAGAGCGACACCATCTCGGCTGCACCCCAACATCTGCCCCGGTGAGAGACCCTGCAGCGGCGGCCCCTATAACTGGCCGCGTACCACAGGTGGAGTCACGATCCTAATAAAAGTTTCCTAAACCCCCCGACTACTACCTCCATACTCCCTGCCACCCTCCAATCCTCCTTCCTGTACGCCTCGGTGCAAAGGAACCGGGCCAGGCCACTCCGTGACTCTTGTGGCTTCCAAACAACATAAACATGGTGTAGTGTCTGTTCCTGGTCAGGACAAGCGAGTCCTCTTGTTCCCAAAGACTGCTTCCAGAGGCAACCCAGCCTTTGCACATTGAACATGTGCCAAACAAAGGGACACCATTTTAAAAGCCTGAGACACTCCCATGGGCAAAGGTAAATGGATAGCCAGACCCGCCTATCTCTTCGGATAACCATAAAACCTGTCCCTGGAATGCCCTAATAAGCCTTGTGGCACTATTACAGATATCCAGCCTTACACCACTATCGTGGTACACCCACTCCACCATGATATATACTGTGTGTATATATATAAATATATACACACACACACACACTGAGAATTTAAAGGGAAACTGTCAGGTGCAATATGCACCCATAACCGCAAGCATTTCTGGGTTCATATTGCTAATCACTACCTACAGTGGGGGAGAAAAGTATTTAGTCAGCCAGCAATTGTGCAGGTTTTCTCCACTTAAAAAGATGAGAGAGGCCTGTAATTGACATCATAGGTAGACCACAACTATGAGAGACAAAATGAGAAAACAAATCCAGAAAATCACCTTGTCTGATTTGGCAAGATTTTTTTGCAAATTACGGTGGAAAATAAGTATTTGGTCAATAACAAGAGTTCATCTCAATATTTTGTTATACATACTTTATTGGCAATGACAGAGGTCAAATGTTTTCTGTAAGTCTTCATAAGGTTGGAACACACTGTTGGTGGTATGTTGGCCCATTCCTCCATGCAGATTTCTAGAGCAGTGATGTTTTGGGCCAGTCGCTGGGCAACACGGACTTTCAACTCCCTCCAAAGGTTTTCTATGGAATTGAGATCTGGAGACTGCTAGGCCACGCCACGACCTTCATATGCTTCTTATGAAGCCACTCCTTTATTGCCCTGGTGGTGTGCTTGGGATCATTGTCATGCTGAAAGACCCAGCTACATTTCATCTTCAATGCCCTTGCTGGTGGAAGGAGGTTTGCACTCAAAATCTCTCGATACATGGCCTCATTCATTCTTTCATGTACACATATCAGTCGCCCTGGTCCCTTTTCCTGAGAAACAGCCTCAAAGCATGATGTTGCCAGCCCCATGCTTCACAGTAGGTATGGTGTTCTTTGGATGTAACTCAGCATTCTGTCTCCTCCAAACACTACGAGATGTGTTTCTCCCGAACAGTTCTACTTTGATTTTATCAGACCATATGACATTCTCCCAAAACTTTTCTGGATAATCCAAATGCTCTCTAGCAAACTTCAGACAGGCCTGGACATGTACTGGCTTAAGCAGGGGAACATGTCTGGCACTGCAGAATCTGAGTCCCTGGCGGTGCTGTGTGTTACTGACGGTAGCTTTTGTTACGGTGGTCCCAGCTTTATGCAGGTCATTCACTAGGTCCCCTGTGTGGTTCTGAGATTTTTGCTCACCATTCTTGTGATCATTTTGACCCCATGGGGTAAGATCTTGCATGTAGCCCCAGATCGAGGGAGATTATCAGTGGTCTTGTATGTCTTCCATTTTCTTATTATTGCTCCCACAGTTGATTTCATCACACCAAGCTGCTTGCCTATTGCAAATTTAGTCTTCCTAGCCTGATGCAGGGCTACAATTTGGTTTCTGGTGTCCTTTAACAGCTCTTTGGTCTTCACCATAGTGGAGTTTGGAGTGTGACTGTTTGAGGTTGTGGACAGGTGTCTTTCATACTGATAATGAGTGGAGGACAGAATAGCCTCATAAAGAAGTTACAGGTCTGTGAGAGACAGACATCTTGCATGTGTTTCGATGACTAAATACCTATTTTCCACTATAATTTGCAAAAAAAAACCTTGCCAAATCAGAGAAAGTGATTTTCTGGATTTGTTTTCTCATTTTGTCTCTCATAGTTATGGTCTACCTATGATGTTAATTACAGGCCTCTCTCAACTTTTTAAGTGGGAGAACTTGCACAATCGGTGGCTGACTAAATTCTTTTTTCCCCACTGTAACTGTCCCAGGCTATAGTAGCATACGAAAAAAGATCTTTAAAAAAACGTATTTTGAAAGATCTTTTATGAGATGCTTATGAGCGCAGGGACTAGTTGCAGGGGCATGCTAACATGCTGCTCAATGCCTCATCACCAGTGGTGACGCACATACCTGTGTCTGCTCTCACCACTTTTCTGAATGCCCCACACTTCCGGTCATGCGCACTAGACCTCTCTGAAGCCAGGATGCATACACCAGACTTCATACTGCGCATGACTGAAAGTGTTGGGCATTCAGAAGAGCGGTGACAGCGGACAAGGGTACGTGCATCACCGCTGGTGACGCTGCATTGAATAGCATGTTAGCACGCCCCTGTGGGTGTATCAATATGCTAAGAGGGCGGAATGAGCACAGGAACTAACCCTAGTGACTAGTCCCTTCACTCATTAGCATCTCATAAAAGATCTTTGGAAATACTTTTTCTAAAGATCTCTTTATGTATGCTACTAGATACAGGAACAGGTAGGCAGGGATTAGCAATATGCCCCCAGGATTTGGGCCACTGCAGACTTTCACTGTGTTCTCCCACTGAGAAGACTCTCCTCCCCTCAAACATAAATTGACATGCTGCGGCTCCAAAATCTGCACCATGTCTCCGTTTACACTGCGGATAAAAGAAGTACAGTGGGCAGTTGATTTCTGTAAATATCATCCACTGTGCTTGTACTGTACAACACAGCGTTTTGGATGCAGCGAAAATACGGAACGTCGTCTAAAACACTACAAACAATGATTGTGGGAACCTAGCCTAATGTACATACAGCAGTCATAGTATCACATATATAATGTACATACAGATATCTATATTCAATTCATAGGCGATACTGCGACTGATGTATGTACATAAAAAAAGTTTCTATATCGAAAGTAACTCATCCAGATCCATGACATAGGAGAGGATCATAGACTGCTGCAGCGGGTCTAAGCCGGTTCCAGGAACTAGGACAGGTCCAGAATCCAGGCCGGGTCCAGGGCCGGGCATGAGGTATGCAGATGAGTGGTATGCCCAAAAACGGTAAGGAGAGAGCGAAGTCCGTCCACAAAAAGACGTTCTGATGCTGGCATTGGCCAGCGTCCGACACAAAGAGTCTTGTGGGTGCCAAGGGGCTCATGTTAGTAGAGCGAGCACCGATGCTGTGACACAGGCTGAAGCCCCTGGTACACGCACACAGACAATGTCCACTGCAGCTGAAGTTCCGAACAAGCCGGCGTCCAGATGAGTGTGTACCGTGGCGGCCATATTTACACCACGACAGCATACTGCATATACGACAGTCCACTGTGCCAGATTGTCAGTCCAGGCCGGAGTTGAAGGATGATATTCCTGATACTGATTAAGATTGTAATATTATTCTTGCTAGTTTGGGTCCTTCGCTTGTAAGTCCTAGATATAGGCTACTACAGATAATTATTTTTTTTTTCTACAGAGGAATCACTATATCCTTTCACACAAATACAAAGTGGCTAGATTTGGTCAGCAGAACTCCTGGCAACTGGAATAGTGCTGCACATGTTTAGTTATGTAGAATACTTCAAGACTACTGGCAAAAAATGTATGGATACCCATAGTAATGCTTAAGAAAAATGCACCCTATGTAAGACATGACTATTCAAGCTTGTGGACGACTTAATCGGATATGTGTTATGCCACTCCTTAAATTAATTCCTGTTATATTATGCTCAAAAAGTGATTGAAAAAAACCCAATCACGCTTTGTAGAGGGGCATGGATATGAGAGGTAAATAAAGTGCTCACTGTAAAAACTGAGAAACAGTGAGGGGATGTCCTGGTAAATTTACCAAAATCATTGCAAGGTAGATTGATGTTCTGCTACAAATAAATTAATGAGTAGGGGGGTAGTTAGAAAGAAAAACACATTTTAATCTTAAATACGTAGTTCTATGTAATTTAGAAATCTAAACACTTTTTTTTAACACACTTTAATTAAAAATTCCCTACTTCTCTCTCTACTCTAACTGCTTTATTTTGGTTATTTATTTTTACTAATTTCTCTGATGAAACCTTGTTCGAGAATCAAAATGCGCAGTCAAACAAAGAATCATCAGGGGGCTAGTCCCTGCTCTACCAAGCATGCATCATATGTCAATTCCAGTACTGTCACCTAAGCTGTCTTCACTCAATTTGCAATTGTAAAAGTTCTCCTTTGATTAAGATTCTCCATATATTATGACATTGTGCGATCTACACAGTAAAAGCACACTACTTCTGGGGCAGTGCTAGCCTCAGCTCTACTTACAACTCTAGGTAATCTTACAATGCCCACTGACAGTGCACTCTATTGCCAGCATATTGCATAGTAGCAGAATCTACAAAGACTCTACAATGAAGGAGAACTGCACATTGATTGAAGACAGCTGGGGTGACCGTACAGGAAAGATAGTGACAATCTAATGACCGGATCTACTGAGCATACATGGTAATTGACAACCAATAAATGCTCTGTAAAGCTGGGACTAGCCCAGTCCCTGAAATGGGCATCACTAATGATGCTTCATTTGGATATGACAGCATACACTAGGAGTCTCAAAGAAAGTGTCATCAGACAAGAAGTAGGGAAAAATAAAATAAAGCAGTTAAGAGTAGAGCAGAAATGGTGGGACAATTTTAATTAACCCCTTACCACTGAAGCTTACTAAAATACTACCAACAAAAATGCTAACTTATCCCCCACAAAATAAGCTGCCCCTCAGGTCTGTCATCTGTCAAGGTAAATGTAGGTGTATATGCTTCCCACCCCTCGAATAAAATCCAGTGACATCTGCACTCCCACATCCAATACCCCCTTCTTCCTAAGCCTACCGTGCCCAAACCACAGTAAGTGACCACGTATTTGGCATTATTGTAGTGAGGAGGGCCTAAATAACCTCTTACACCAACGACTGTTTTCACCTTCCCGGCAAGGCCAAATTTTACAATTCTGACTAGTGTCACTTTATACGATAATAACTCTGGAACGCTTCAATGGATCCCAATGATTCTGAGACCTTTTTTGAAACACATTGTACTTCATGTTAGTGGTAAACATAACATTTACCTCATGTCTACTTTACATCAGCACCATTTTTGAAAGATATTTTTTCTCTGGTAGGAAGTTATAAAGGTAAATAGATTATCAGTAATATCTCATTTTTCCAACACATTTTTTTAAAAAATATTTTATTAGGGACCACATCACATTTGAAGTGATTTTAAGGGGCTTATATGACAAAAAATACATAAAAGTGAGACCATTTTAAAAACTGAGCCCCTCAAACTTCTCAAAACAAGAAGTATATTTACCCTTTAGGTGCCTCACAGGAATTAAAGCAAAGTGGAATGAAAAAATGAAAATGTTAAATTTTAATATTGCTTTAGACTCATATTTAGCATTTTCATAATGGTAACAGGAGAAAAAAGACCATACAGTTTGTTGTGCAAATTCTTCTAAGTACACCGATATTTCATATGTTGTGGAAAACACAACAGGCACTATTTGACTTTTGCAATGCAAAATTGGCTGAAATAGATGCCAAAAAAGTAGAAACCCCCACAAGTTATTCCGTTTTGGAAACTACACCATCAAAAAATGTATTTAGAGGTGTGATGAGCACCTTGAACCCACAGGTGTTTCACAAAAAGTTTTGAACATTGAGCCATGAAAATAAAAAAAATATTTTTTCCCACAAACATGTTGCTCTTGCCTCCAAATTTCAATCTTCAGAACGGTAACAGGAAAAATGGATCATACAATTTGTGTACACCAATACCCCATATGTGGTGGAAAATGACTTTTTGGGCGCATGGCAGGTTTCAGAGGGGAAAAGCTGCTATATGAATTTTGGGGCACCATTTTGGCTGGAATAGATTGCAGATGCCATGTCACATTTGAAGAGACCCTAATATGGCAAAACAGCAGAAAGCCCCCCTAGTGACAAAAGTTTGGAAACTACACCTTTTAAGGAATTCATCTAGGGGTGCAGTGAGCATTGTACACAGTCAAGTGATTCACAGAATTGCATAATATTGGGCTGAGTAAATTAAAATTTCACATTTTTTTCTAAAACAATGTTGCTTTGGCTCCAAGTTTTTAACTTTCAAAAGGGTAATAAGAGAAAACAAGCAGTACAATTTGTTACACAATTTCTTCACAGTTTTCCAATACCCCATATGTGGTCGA
Organism: Anomaloglossus baeobatrachus; assembly: GCF_048569485.1. Lineage (NCBI taxonomy): Eukaryota > Metazoa > Chordata > Amphibia > Anura > Aromobatidae > Anomaloglossus > Anomaloglossus baeobatrachus. The sequence goes on from NC_134356.1 coordinate 204,525,547, forward strand.
AAACTACTTTTATGGCACAGTTCAAAGCTCAGAAATAGTGATGAGTGAGCGTGCTCGCCACTTCTCGATAGTCAATTGCGTATCGGGGTGCTCGGGCACGCTTGATACCTGATTAAGTAATGAGGGTGCTCGAGTGAAAGATCCAGTCCTCACCTAGCATGTTTCAACGCTGTTAGACATTATTAGTCATTAGTGAGCCCGAACTGTAAAGTTCGTAGTCGGTACATCACACCTAGTATTCAGTGCTTGAACTCAAACTTTTCAAGGAAGTCTGTGGTCGAGTTTGAATTCTGAATAGTTTTTTAAAAGGCTGTAGTGCAGGCAATCAACAAACTGTTCGGCTGTGGGCACTTCCGCAGTAATCACAGCCATGCTGAGTGCTGTCATTGGCCGGCCGCATCACATCATCAGGTCTATATAGGACCATTTGACGCGATGCTCGGCACACTGTCTTTTGGAAGGTGAAAAAAGCAAAGTAATTCCCCCACTACATATTGTACACTGGCACCCTTTGTGCCTTTCATAGGGCACGAAAGGGTGTTTTTAGTCTTGGTTAACTAATAAATAAATTTAAAAAAACATGGGCACCTCCCATTTTTGATAACCAGTCAATGCAATGGAGACAGCTGCAGGCTGGTATTATGAGGCTGGAAAGGCCCATGTTTATATTGCATTTCCTAGCCTAAAAATAGCAGCCTGCAGCCAATTAGATGCGCCAATTCTGGTGCTTCGCCCCGGCTCTTCCCAACTGCTCAGGTATGCTGGCAATCGAGATAATGCTTTATAGGGTTAATGTCTGAATAATGTAAGTAATGGAGAGGTGTCTATCAGACACCCCAATTACTAAACCAGTAAGTGTAAAATTTAAAAAACACACACAAACAGAAAAAATAGGTTATTTGAATAAAGACTCCACCACACTATCTCTTGTTCACCAATGTAATGTTTATGAAAAATCCACAAAGCTCTGAAGTAATCCATGGTTGTCCAGTTAGTTATAGGGAGATACCGAGCAAACGGCAAAAAGGGGGAAGGAAAGAGGGAAACCCTGTGTCTAAGGGAGGGGAAGATGGTGACCCCTGCTTAAACCTTCCACTGGCCCCTGATGTCCCTAGATCCACTGGCGGACATACCGCATGTGCAGTCGCACAGGGGCCCCGAGCGGGAGGGGCCCCCAGGGCCTGAAAACATATGGGGATTTCCTTTGACAGCGGCAGCTTTGAACACTAACAGGAGAAGCAGGGGCCCATCAGGTGCACGCATATGCTGCAGCTGAGCTGACACAGGCCCCCCTTCCTCACCTGTTAGGGGCTGCAGGAGGGAGAATTCATTTCTACAGGAGCTGCCAGCCATACTGAGGATGAAGTAATTTCTCACAGACAAAGAGGAATCTCCGCCCACCAGCTCCTTCTCCAGCAGTGCAGGCCTCTGTATGCAAACATGGCTCCCTGCTCCCCCCTCATGCCTGAGCTTCTCTCCTCCTCCAGCACTGGAAATATTTCAAGAACAGCAGTTGGGCCCCAGGAGGACAGGAGGCTGCACCATAGACAAGATGGAAGTACAGGCTCCAGAGGGAAGAACTAGCTGTCCTGACCACCATGTGCCATCGTCTGCAGAGAGGATGAGTCCATATGTAATGTGTGAACATCTATCTATTCCTCTATCTATTTATCTATACCTATCTATCTATCTATCCATACCTCCCAACCGTCCCGGATACAGCGGGACTATCACGCTTTGTATTGTTTGTCCCGTTGCCACGGGCGGGACGGCTGTATCCTGGGCTCCGCCCACCCACTCTCTCCCCGCCTCACTGCTTTTCCCTCCTACCATCCTAACACGTGACGTGGCATAACAGAGAGGAGCGCGCTGCCTGAAACTAGTCTCTGTCTGCTCTGTGCTGCTGCTAAGGTATGTAAACTGAATCTCCCCAGCGCTGATTCCCCTCCCTTCCCCCCCGGCCGGAGCCACTCTGTGCGGTCGGCCGGCCGCCTCTCTGTGCGGGCGGCCGGCCGCCTCATTGTGCGGGTGGCCGCCTCTCTGTGCGTGCGGCCGGCCGCCTCTCTGTTCGGGCGGCCCGCGCCTCTCTGTGCGGGCGCCCCCCGCCGCCTGTCTGTGCGGGCGCCCCCCGCCGCCTGTCTGTGCGGGCGCCCCCCGCCGCCTGTCTCTGCGGGCGCCCCCCGCCGCCTGTCTCTGCGGGCGGACGGCCGCCTCTCTGTGCGGGCGGCCCGCCATCTCACTGTGCGGGCGGCCGGCCGCCTCATTGTGCGGGCGGCCGCCTCTCTGTGCGGGCGCCCCCCGCCGCCTGTCTGTGCGGGCGCCCCCCACCGCCTCTCTCTGCGGACGGACGGCCGCCTGTCTCTGCGGGCGGACGGCCGCCTCTCTGTGCGGGCGGCCCGCCATCTCACTGTGCATGCGGCCGGCCGCCTCTCTGTTCGGGCGCCCCTCGCCGCCTTTCTGTGCGGGCGCCCCCCCCGCCGCCTGTCTGTGCGGGCGTCCCCCGCCGCCTGTCTGTGCGGGCGCCCCCCACCGCCTGTCTCTGCGGGCGCCCCCCGCCGCCTGTCTCTGCGGGCGGACGGCCGCCTCTCTGTGCGGGCGGCCCGCCGTCTCACTGTGCGGGCGGCCGGCCGCCTCATTGTGCGGGCGGCCGCCTCTCTGTGCGTGCGGCCGGCCGCCTCTCTGTTTGGGCGGCCCGCGCCTTTCTGTGTGGGCGCCCCCCGCCGCCTGTCTGTGCGGGCGCCCCCCACCGCCTGTCTCTGCGGGCGCCCCCCGCCGCCTGTCTCTGCGGGCGCCCCCCGCCGCCTGTCTCTGCGGGCGGCCCGCCATCTCACTGTGCGGGCGGCCGGCCACCTCATTGTGTGGGCGGCCGCCTCTCTGTGGCCCCCCGCCGCCTGTCTGTGCGGGCGCCCCCCGCCGCCTGTCTGTGCGGGCGCCCCCCCGCCGCCTCTCTCTGCGGGCGGACGCCCGCCTGTCTCTGCGGACGGACGGTCGCCTGTCTCTGCGGACGGACGGCCGCCTGTCTCTGCGGACGGACGGCCGCCTGTCTCTGCGGGCGGACGGCCGCCTCTCTGTGCGGGCGGCCCGCCATCTCACTGTGCGGGCGGCCGGCCGCCTTATTGTGCGGCCGGCCGCCTCTCTGTTCGGGCGGCCCGCGCCTCTCTGTGCGGGCGCCCGCCGCCGCCTGTCTGTGCGGGCGCCCCCCCCGCCTGTCTGTGCGGGCGCCCCCCGCCACCTGTCTGTGCAGGCGCCCCCCCGCCGCCTCTCTCTGCAGACGGACGGCCGCCTGTCTCTGCGGACGGACGGCCGCCTGTCTCTGCGGACGGACGGCCGCCTGTCTCTGCGGACAGACGGCCGCCTCTCTGTGCGGGCGGCCCGCCATCTCACTGTGCGGGCGGCCGGCCTCCTCATTGTGCGGGTGGCCGCCTCTCTGTGCGTGCGGCCGGCCGCCTGTCTGTGCGGGCGCCCCCTCGCCGCCTGTCTGTGCGGGCAGCCGGCCGCCTGTCTGTGAAGGCGGGCGGCCGGCCGCCTGTCTGTGCGGGCGCCCCCCGCCTGTCTGTGCGGGCGGCCCGCCGCCTCATTGTGCGGGCGGCCGGCCGCCTCTCTGTGCGGGCGGCCGGCCGCCTGTCTCTGCGGTGGACGGCCGCCTCTCTGTGCGGGCGGCCGGCCGCCTCTCTCTGCGGGTGGATGGCCGCCTGTCTGTGAAGGCGGGCGGCCGGCCGCCTGTCTGTGAAGGCGACCGGCCGCCTCACTGTGCGGGCGACCGGCCGCCTCACTGTGGCTGCCTGCGTCTCCGTGCTGGAGGCCCGCCGGCTGCCTGCGTCTCCGTGCTGGAAGCCCGCCGGCTGCCTGCGTCTCCGTGCTTGGGGCTTGCCGGCTGCCTGCCTCTCCGTGCTGGAGGCCCGCCGGCTGCCTGCGTGTCCATGCTGGAGGCCCGCCGGCTGCCTGCGTGTCCATGCTGGAGGCCCGCCGGCTGCCTGCGTGTCCATGCTGGAGGCCCGCCGGCTGCCTGCGTGTCCATGCTGGAGGCCCGCCGGCTGCCTGCGTGTCCATGCTGGAGGCCCGCCGGCTGCCTGCGTGTCCATGCTGAATGGGTGTGGATGGGGAGTGGATATGGGCGTGACTGTGAAATGGGTGTGGTTAGGGGCGTGGCCTAAAAAGCACGCCGCAAACTTTGTCCCTCTTTTCCTACTTTAAAAGTTGGGAGGTATGATCTATCTATACCTGTAACTATCTATCTCTCTATCTATCCCTCTATCTATCTATACATGTATCTATCTATCTATCCCTCTATTTATCTATACCTGTATCCATCTATCTATCCCTCTTTCTATCCCTCTATCTATCTGTCACGCTCCCCGGGTCCTCACCCCCGCTCCCCGGCTCACCTGCCACGCTCCCCGCTCTCCAGCCTCCGGTGCCCGTCCTTCCCAGGTCCCCTGGTCTCCGATCCCGGCGCCCGACGGCTTCCCAGGCCCTGGCCGGCTCCCCTGCGTCCTCCTCGCAGCCTCCTTCCCTGGCTTCTGGCACCCGGGCGGCGCGCATGCGCATTAGGGCGCGCGCGCGCGGTCACTGACCCTTTCTTAAAGGGCCAGCGTCCATTAACAGGAAATGAGGCTAAACAGGTACAGGGTATATAGGGGGTTATTGTCCAAGGGGGCGGGGCCTGATCTTCGTGTTTCCTAAGCTAGGAGTCAGGTCTCCTGGTGTTTCTGTGCATGTACTTACCTATCTCTCTCGTAGAGCCGTGCCTGCCTCGCCATCCAGTCCTGCCGTATCCCGAACCCCGAACGCTGTCCATCTGCCATCCTGACAGTCCGCACCATCCCGGATCCCTGCGGTGACTCATCACCTCGCTCCAAAGGTTCCGGACCCCGCCTGACATCATCTCGGCTTCCGAACCAGAGCTGCGTCACCCGGACTACCACCCGTGACTCCGTGGTCCCAGGGACTTCTCCGCTATACTCGTGTGCACGGACTGTTCTGCTGTTTATAGTGCTCCAGCTACCGGACTCTTTACTACCATCTAGGAGTTCGGCCCAGTGGATCCACCTCCTGGGTCTGCCCGTCCACCTGGCCCTGACAGTAAGATCAGGCCATGGATCCCGCTGCAGCACTAGCAGCCGTACAGGAGGAACTCCAACGCCAGCGTGAGACTCAGACCCGCATGCTGCAATTCATGTCTTCTGTGGACGCCCGCCTGAACACGCTACAAGCGGCAGTTACGACTTCGACATCCCGGGCTTCCACTAGTCAAGCCACGGCTCCCGCTCCTGTGGCGACTTCTTCAGATACCACCAGACTTCGGTTGGCTTCACCACCCCGGTACGCCGGAGACCCCAAGACCTGCAGGGGATTCTTAAACCAATGCTCCCTCCATTTCACGCAGCTGCCGCATTTGTTTGCCTCCGACCAAGCCAAGGTCGCCTTCATCATGTCCCATCTAGAGGGTGAGGCACTGGCGTGGATGAACCCCTTGTGGGAGAAGGGGGATCCTGTGACCACGAACATCCAGGACTTCCTGCAGGCATTCCGTGGTACCTTCGATGAGCCCGGACGCGCCTCCGCGTCTGCTTCGTCTCTTCTCCGCTTACGTCAGGGGACTCTGACGGTGGGTCAATACGCGATCCGGTTTCGCACCCTGGCCTCAGAACTAGGGTGGAACAACGAGGCCCTAACCGCCGCCTTCTGGGAAGGACTCTCAGGGCGAATTAAAGACGAGCTGGCGGGTCGTGACGTACCGACCACCCTAGATGCCCTGATTGCCCTAGCGACTCGAGTGGACATTCGCTTTCAGGAGCGATCCAAGGAAGCGTCCCGTGAGAGACGTCCGGTACGGCATTCCCCTCCTCCGCAGAAACCCTCCGTACTTCAGTCATCGACAGCTGGGGCTCCCGTCCACGAGCCCATGCAGATCGACCGAGTGCGTCAGTCTGAACAACGTCGAGCAGAGCGGCTCGCCAAGGGTCTCTGCTTTTACTGCGGTGAGGGCACACACCTGCTACGCTCCTGTCCAGAGAGGCCGGGAAACTCCAAAGCCTAGGGTTGGTAGGAGAGGCCACCCTAGGTGCTGGGACTCTCTCTGACCCGGTTACATGGACAGTGCAAGTGACAACGGGAGAGACGCGGTTCACGGCTGATGCCTACCTCGATTCCGGGGCAGCAGGCAATTTCATCCAGCAGACCACGGTGGACAAGTACCGGGTGCCTGTTATTCCACTCGACAAGCCCCTAGTGATTGCCTCGGTGGATGGGAGACCCCTCTCTGACACCATCTCCTGGATCACCAGGCCGGTCGAACTGCGTATCGGTGCCCTTCACACCGAGAACATCGCTTTCTACGTCCTCCCACACATGTCCCACCAGATCCTGCTGGGACTTCCATGGTTGCGGACACACGAACCATCAGTCAGTTGGGGCACTGGCGAAATCACCCGAAGGGGCTCTTCGTGTCATGAGAGGTGCCTAAAGTCCATACAACCCATCCGACGACCTCCGGTTCCAGAGAACCTACCGGGGCTGCCCTCGGCCTATTGGTCCTTTGCAGATGTTTTTGATAAAAAGGAATCCGAGGTACTGCCGCCACATCGCCCATACGATTGTGCCATCGACCTGCTCCCAGGAACAACACCACCACGAGGACGGATATATCCTTTATCTCCAGCCGAAACAAGGGCCATGTCTGCTTACATCTCAGAGAGCCTGGCAAGGGGGTTCATTCGGAGATCCTCCTCTCCTGCTGGAGCAGGCTTCTTCTTTGTCAAGAAGAAAGAGGGCGACTTACGCCCATGCATAGACTACCGGGGTTTGAATCAAATCACCGTAAAAAACAAGTACCCACTGCCGCTCATTCCCGAATTGTTTGACCGGCTTAGAGGAGCTCGTGTGTTCACCAAGCTGGATCTTCGGGGTGCTTACAATCTGGTACGCATCCGCTCTGGTGACGAATGGAAAACCGCGTTCAATACGCGCGATGGACATTATGAATACTGCGTGATGCCCTTCGGCCTGTGTAACGCTCCTGCCGTCTTTCAAGAACTGGTGAACGACGTGTTCCGGGACCTTCTCTACATCTGTGTGGTAGTGTATCTAGATGACATCCTTGTCTTCTCTCCGGACCTCCAAACCCACAGAGAAAACGTACAGCTGGTTCTACAAAGACTGAGAGAGAATCGTCTGTACGCAAAGTATGAGAAGTGTGTCTTTGAGCAGTCTTCTCTCCCCTTCCTGGGGTACATCATCTCTGATACCGGACTGCAGATGGATCCCAAGAAGGTCTCCGCCATTCTCAACTGGCCTCCTCCTTCTGGACTGAAGGCAATCCAACGCTTCCTGGGATTCGCCAACTACTACCGCCAGTTCATCCCTCACTTCTCTGCCTTGACTGCTCCTCTCTCCGCCCTGACTAAGAAGGAGGCTAATCCTAAGGACTGGTCACCTGCGGCTGACGCCGCGTTTGGCTCTCTGAAGCGGGCATTTGCCTCCTCTCCTGTACTTCACCGTCCGGAGTTAAACCGCCAGTTCACCTTGGAGGTGGATGCCTCCTCCTCAGGAGCCGGAGCAGTGCTCATGCAAAAGTCCTCCTCCGGGAAGATGGTGACTTGCGGATTCTTCTCCAAGGGCTTCTCAGCGCCTGAACGCAACTACACCATCGGTGACCGAGAGCTCTTGGCAGTCAAACTGGCTTTGGAGGAATGGCGCTACCTCCTGGAAGGGGCAGTGTACCCCGTGATTATTTACACGGACCACAAGAACTTGGAATACCTGCGGTCCGCTCAGCGACTGAACCCACGGCAAGCCAGGTGGTCCCTATTCTTTGCCAGGTTTGATTTCCAGCTCCACTTCCGACCCGCGGACAAGAATGTACGTGCTGATGCCTTGTCCAGGTCTTTCATGCCCATGGAGCAGGAGGAAGAGACTACCCAACCCATCATCTGTCCTAGCAAAATCATTCCGGTGGCCCCTGTCACCCTGGCCCAGATACCGCCTGGGAAGACCTATGTCTCCGAGGTAGACAGGGAAAAAGTGTTACACTGGGGTCATGCCTCGAAAACAGCCGGTCATGCTGGTCAGAAAAAGACATGGGGTGCGATTGTACGTCATTACTGGTGGCCATCCCTTCGCACGGACGTCGCTGCTTTTGTATCCGCCTGTTCCTCTTGTGCCAGGAACAAGACGCCCAAACACCTCCCATATGGCCGTCTTCTGCCTCTGCCGATACCGTCAGTTCCGTGGCAACACATAGCAATGGACTTTATTACGGACTTGCCATTGTCCTCCGGACACACAGTCATATGGGTCGTGGTGGACCGGTTCTCTAAAATGGCCCATTTCGTCCCTATGGCTGGACTGCCCTCTGCTCAGGAACTCGCGGACGCCTTTATACAACAAATCTTCCGCTTGCATGGCTTCCCGTTACACATCGTATCCGACAGAGGAACTCAGTTCACCTCCCGCTTCTGGAGGGCTCTCTGTAAACATCTGGGAGTGACTCTGGACTTTTCATCTGCATACCATCCTCAGTCTAATGGCCAGGTAGAGAGGGTCAATCAAATCTTGACCACTTTCCTACGTCACTATGTTAACGCCCATCACGACGACTGGTCCGCTCTTCTTCCTTGGGCTGAATTCTCCCACAACCACCACGTCAGTGAGTCCTCCTCCAGCTCTCCCTTCCATGTCGTTTACGGACTTCAGCCTTCCATCCCATTGCCTGTATCTCCTTCTTCGGATGTCCCTGCTGCAGATACAGTAGCCCGTGACTTTGCAACCATTTGGGACTCTGTCAAAGCGTCCCTTGGACGTGCTTCCCTGCGGATGAAAAGACACGCTGACAAGAAACGTCTGGACCCTCCGTGTTTCTCTCCTGGAGATCTCGTCTGGCTTGCTTCCCAGTACGTCCGCCTGAAGATACCATCATACAAGCTGGGCCCTCGCTACATCGGGCCGTTTAAAGTCCTCAACAAGATCAATGAGGTCTCCTACAAGCTACAGCTCCCGGCCACGATGAGGATACCCAACTCATTCCACGTCTCCCTGCTCAAGCCGGTTGTCCTTGGTCCCTTCTCCGCTGCTGCCAGTCCGGCTCCTCCACCTATTGCCGATGACGACATCTATGCGGTAAGGGATATCGTGGCCATGAAGACCGTACGAGGTCGACAGTTCTTCCTGGTGGACTGGGAAGGGTATGGTCCTGAGGATAGGTCCTGGGAGCCCAGGGAGAACGTGGGCACTCCTCTGATCCGTGCCTTCATGTCCCGGTTGCGGGGAGGGGGGCGTGGGGGGGGGTACTGTCACGCTCCCCGGGTCCTCACCCCCGCTCCCCGGCTCACCTGCCACGCTCCCCGCTCTCCAGCCTCCGGTGCCCGTCCTTCCCAGGTCCCCTGGTCTCCGATCCCGGCGCCCGACGGCTTCCCAGGCCCTGGCCGGCTCCCCTGCGTCCTCCTCGCAGCCTCCTTCCCTGGCTTCTGGCACCCGGGCGGCGCGCATGCGCATTAGGGCGCGCGCGCGGTCACTGACCCTTTCTTAAAGGGCCAGCGTCCATTAACAGGAAATGAGGCTAAACAGGTACAGGGTATATAGAGGGTTATTGTCCAAGGGGGCGGGGCCTGATCTTCGTGTTTCCTAAGCTAGGAGTCAGGTCTCCTGGTGTTTCTGTGCATGTACTTACCTATCTCTCTCGTAGAGCCGTGCCTGCCTCGCCATCCAGTCCTGCCGTATCCCGAACCCCGAACGCTGTCCATCTGCCATCCTGACAGTCCGCACCATCCCGGATCCCTGCGGTGACTCATCACCTCGCTCCAAAGGTTCCGGACCCCGCCTGACATCATCTCGGCTTCCGAACCAGAGCTGCGTCACCCGGACTACCACCCGTGACTCCGTGGTCCCAGGGACTTCTCCGCTATACTCGTGTGCACGGACTGTTCTGCTGTTTATAGTGCTCCAGCTACCGGACTCTTTACTACCATCTAGGAGTTCGGCCCAGTGGATCCACCTCCTGGGTCTGCCCGTCCACCTAGCCCTGACACTATCTATACATGTATCTATCTATCCCTCTATTTATCTATACCTGTATCCATCTATCTATCCCTCTTTCTATCCCTCTATCTATCTATACATGTATCTATCTATCCCTCTATCTATTTATCTATACCTGTATCCATCTATCTATCCCTCTTTCTATCCCTCTATCTAGTTATCTATACATGTATCTATCTATCTATCTATACCTGTATCTATCTATTTATCTATACCTCTATCTATCACTCTATCTTTCCATCTATCTTTCCATCTATCTATCCCTCTCTATCCCTATCTATCTATCCATTCATCTATATGTCTAATATGTTTGTATATGTGTCATGTCTATGTATTTCTGCACATATGTGTATATTCACTATAGCAAGAGTGGATCCTTCATATTACAGCATGAAATTAATTTTTTTAAAATATAACTTTTAATAGTGCTTATTAAAATGATCTATAATCAATAAAAACGTGAAAATAAAATGTGATCCCTGATTCTGTCACCAAGATCAAACGGACCAGGAAATCAGGTCCGACGCACAAAACACTTCCTCACTAGGTCCGGCAATAAGCCGCAATACCTTGTTCTTCTCAAAAGACAGTTATTCCAGGGAACCGCCCTCCACAATCTGTCTCAGAGATTTATCAATCATATGAGGAAAAATTGGTGATATACAAAACCACTTATTCATACATATGTCATTTTTTCAATATCATAAATGACTATTATAGATATGGAGTGATCTCACCACACGGCGGGCTTAATAATCATCAAAATTCTATATGACGTGGACAAAAATGCTAATCAGCCTCCTTGGCTCTCCTATTGTTCCATCCAAATTATGAACCGGGCAGACATCATGTAACTCCCAACGCGTTTCTTTCACTTCAAAGTCATCAGGGGAGTCTGTGTTACTTAGACTCAATCAATCACTTACAATCAACAGGAAGGATCACATGGTCGGACCTAGCGTCCGCACCACGTGAATCAGAGGAACGCCCCTTACAAACAAGGAAGTGTGTGGAACGCACGCTGTGCGCTCCACACATTCAATCCATCCTCTCCAGCAGCGCTGTGCGCCCTGCGCAGACCTCCTCAATCAAGCCTAGAAATATCAGCGCTGGAAATCCTTCCATATCGTTTTCAGGCAGCAATAATCCAAGTCACAGACTCCCTACCTGTTTACTGTGAAATATAACCATCTCATTTCTACAGCAATAGTATCAATTTAAATGGTGGCATATTCTTTTCAATACATTTACCACTTATATAGGCACCATAGTGTGTTTTCTATATAGCCTTCAGCTTATTTATTTATTTATATACAATCAGAGAGTTGAGGAAGAGAGCAGGGGAAAATAGACGAGACATTGTCAATAAGAAAGATACTAGTGTGGCAAGACATGTTAACACCGTACATAATGGGGATCTAAAATCAATCTCGATAATGGGTATTGATCATATAGACCCTCCATCAAGGGGCGGTAACTGGGATAATCTGTTACTGAGGAAAGAATGTTACTGGATATTCAAGCTTCAGACAGTTACACTGCAGGGTTTGAATGAACAATTATCCTTTGTTCCTTTCCTCTTTACACAATAGATAGAGGGTCAGTTCAGGAGGGACAGTCTACGTTGAGCGGGGGGCGCCATATGCGTAGGAACTAGGGTGCCAACCTCCGCAGGCTAGGAAGGGCCAGTTATCAGCATTAGGTTGTGAGGATAGTGAGCACGCTTGGTGGTGGGTACTGTCCTTTTAACTACATTATTTACCCCTTTTAAAAGCCTTATCTAATCTATTCTACAATTAGAGAATGGCGAGTTAGTTCTATAGGTCCCCTAGGCTCCCCACAATAAGGTGTACCCCAATAAAATAGATGAACGAATTTTGGTGTGGTTTCAATGTCACGGTCCAATCCTAATCTCAGGGCTATCAGGGCCGCTGATTAATAGGGTAAATTGGCGTTATGTGCTGATATGATCATATTTAATAAATATCCACATTAACATTGTTTTGATAGTGTAATATTCAAATAACATCTAGTCCCAATAAGAATGGTGTATGTCAGATTCTGTGTCAGGGTATATAAATAAATAATAAGAAGCTGAAGGCTATATAGAAAACACACTATGGTGACTATATAAGTGGTAAATGTATTGAAAAGAATATGCCACCATTTAAATTGATACTATTGCTGTAGAAATGAGATGGTTATATTTCACAGTAAACAGGTAGGGAGTCTGTGACTTGGATTATTGCTGCCTGAAAACGATATGGAAGGATTTCCAGCGCTGATATTTCTAGGCTTGATTGAGGAAGTCTGCGCAGGGCGCACAGCGCTGCTGGAGAGGATGGATTGAATGTGTGGAGCGCACAGCGTGCGTTCCACACACTTCCTTGTTTGTAAGGGGCGTTCCTCTGATTCACGTGGTGCGGACGCTAGGTCCGACTATGTGATCCTTCCTGTTGATTGTAAGTGATTGATTGAGTCTAAGTAACACAGACCCCCCTGATGACTTTGAAGTGAAAGAAACGCGTTGGGAGTTACATGATGTCTGCCCGGTTTATAATTTGGATGGAACAATAGGAGAGCCAAGGAGGCTGATTAGCATTTTTCTCCACGTCATATAGAATTTTGATGATTATTAAGCCCGCCGTGTGGTGAGATCACTCCATATCTATAATAGTCATTTATGATATTGAAAAAATGACATATGTATGAATAAGTGGTTTTGTATATCACCAATTTTTCCTCATATGATTGCTAAATCTCTGAGACAGATTGTGGAAGGCGGTTCCCTGGAATAACTGTCTTTTGAGAAGAACAAGGTATTGCGGCTTATTGCCGGACCTAGTGAGGAAGTGTTTTGTGCGTCGGACCTGATTTCCTGGTCCGTTTGATCTTGGTGACCTAGAATCAGGGATCACATTTTATATTCACGTTTTTATTGATTATAGATCATTTTAATAAGCACTATTAAAAGTTATGTTTTTAAAAAATTTAATTTCATGCTGTAATATGAAGGATCCACTCTTCCTATAGTGAACATTGATAAATTGGAGGGATAATTTTTTCTCAGTATCGTGCTATATTGGACATATCTGTATATGTTGTACGTGTATTTATCTGTGCACATCCTTGTATTCACCTATATGCTCATATTATGCCCTAACCATGACCTACAAAACCATCCACAACCTGTCTCCTCCCTACATCTCTGACCTAGTCTCCTGGTACTTACCTGCACGTAACCTTCGATCCTCACAAGATCTCCTTCTCTACTCCCCTCTCATCTCCTTTTCCCACCATCGCATCCAAGATTTCCTCCATGCCTCCCCCATACTCTGGAATGCTCTGCCTCAAAGCATCAGACTCTCGCCTACCTTGACAAGCTTCAAAAGGAACCTAAAGACCCTCCTCTTCCGACAAGCCTATAACCTGCCGTAACCCTCAGTCTGATACAGCGCCGCACAATCAGCTCTACCCTAACCTACTGTATCCTCACCCATCCCTTGTAGACTGTGAGCCCTCGGGGGCAGGGTCCTGTCTCCTCCTGTACCGGTCTGTGTCTTGTATTTTTTATGATTATTGTACTTGTCCCTATTATGTATACGCCTTTCACATGTAATGCGCCATGGAATTGATGGTGCTATAATAATAAATAATAATATTTCAGCTCCATTACAAGTGTGAGAAAGGCCGGATGAGGTGAAGTTGCATGTGAACATATAGGTGAATACAGTCATATACAGAAGCCTCCTACTCACTTTTATTGATGGAGTGTGTCTGTGCATGTAATGTACTGTGAGTGTATTTATATACTCACCTAATGCCGCTCTTCTACTTTCCTGAGTGCAGTCACCGCTCTCCGGTATCTCGTGTCACACTACACTCTGAGCCAGATGTCTTTTACAATTAAAGCCTATAGAGCATCTTTCTGACGCTTCATAGACTTACATTGTAAGTCACTTTCAGGTCTTGCAGAGCAGTGTGACCTGGAGATACTGGAGAGCGGGGACATCATTAAGAAGAGGAGCAGAACAGCGCTGGACACCAGAGAGAGTGGCGTGACATCAGTGAGAAGAGGAGCAGAACAGTGCTGGACACTGGAGATACTGGAGAGCGGTGACTTCACTGAAATGAAGAGCAGAACAGCGCAGGACACCGGCGAAAGCGGCGGTAGGTGAGTATATTATGACACTACATTCATAAACACATATTTCATAAGTAAGCAAATTAGTGAGACCATCTTTAATGATGTCTATGGTGCATTTGTTTTTTGTTGTATTTCCTCTGTTTTTCTTCTGCACCCTCCTGTGGTGTAGAGCTCTGCTTATAAGGATCCTGACAGCGGATACATGTCACTCGTGGATCAAGCAGTGTGTATCAGACATCACATCTGTCCGACTAGTATTTCATGTGGCTTAGTCCCCGACATCTAATAATGTATTTCTCTGAATTTCCTCAGTGTTTTAGGGTCACACATGCCTGGCTGTGATCATACAGCCACTGCCTGGTACAGGCTGCCCACAGCTCATGGTTATCAGCCGTCAGTTACAGGCTGCCCACGGCTCATGGGTATCAGCTGTCAGGTACAGACTGCCCACAGCTCATGGTTATCAGCTGTCAGGTTCCTTTTAAAGTAGTTGTCTGAAATAATACATGTACTGTTAAAAAATAGCCTGGCAAAAGGATCTAATCGGGGTTACATTTTGTAAAACTATAATTATGCACCCCTGCTGTCATCTCCTGGATCCTGCGCCGCCCATCCTATGGTCTGTGCAGCATTAATTATGTCACTGTTCTACCAGACACAGGACCGCTGCAGTTTGTGATCGGTTGCAGCCCTCAGGTGACCTGAACTGCAGGCATCACAAGCTCCTGTGTTCCATAGAACGGTGACATAATTAATGCTGGCACAGAGCACAGGACGGCCTGCGCTGGATCCAGGGGTGACAGCAGGTGAATACAATTGTTTTTTTTTACAGAATCTGCTGGACAATGCCTTTAATAAACTATAAATCCTCATCTTTCTTCCACCTGACAGTTCTAGTGTGCTATTCCCTGATGCTTCTATTTACAGTGGCTGTGCCAGCCCAGGTGCCCCATGTGACCGCTGCAGACAATTACTGGTTTCAGACTCTTGAGCCGTATACCACTGACAAGCTGCAAAACACAAAGGGTATCCAGGCTGTCCCATCTCCAGCCAATGTGAATAGAAGCACTGGAGACAGCACTGAAGCTGCAGCAGATAGAAGGGCGACAGGACTGGTTGGTGTTATATACAGATGGTAAATATGGAGCTTATTTATTGTTTAGATTTGGTCATTGTGTCCTAAACTAGGAAAAAACAGTGCAGCCTATATGTTTACATACGTTTAATCTGGTAAGAAAGGGGGGAAGGGGGAACCAAAAGATTTCTTACACAGGGGTCCCTGCAGTATGTATCCGCCCCTGCCTAGATCGGTTCCGCACCTATGCGCCGAACAGGATAAATAAGAACACACAGGGAAAACAAACAAGGGAATACAGATGGACAACTTTTCTCCAAGATGACTTTGGGAGAGTGACAGCGACTAACAATGTTTTTCCCGAAGATTACAAGCCGAATGTAGAAAAACTCCATCACCGGTAACAAACCAAGCGGAAATGCAGGTATATAAAGACACAGTGAGAGGATAATGATTAGCAGCAGAAAGGTAAAGATATGCACAGGGTCCTAAAAAGGAGAGATTTAACAATAACAGAGAAGATACATAGAACTCCATTAACACCACAGAAGAAAGAATGGACTATCAAGGAGCATTTAGTGCAACAAACGCGTCGACCTTCTGCAGCCAGATACCATAGGGTTGTCTGTCAACCATGACAATGATATACTGGTCCCACAACGTCCCCTGAATTGGTACTCCAACTGATAGAGCCTTGTTCAGAGAACAAGGTTCCATAGGTCCCTTCTGGTTAGCGCCAGACCTGGAGTTTTTCATGCGCATTGAAATCAGTAAATCAGTGACATCGTCGTACATGAGAAATTCCAGGTGTGGTGCTGACCGGGACTGATCTATTGAGCCTCATTCTCTGACAAAAGATTTATAGGTTGGAGTACCGATTCGAGGAACGCCGTGGAACCAATAGATCAGAGACTACATTGGAGCTTCATGGTTATTTTATTTTAAATTATAAATTGGTTAATGATGGATAGTGTGGGGAAGTCAATATTCAAATAAACAATTTTTTTACAGTGTTTTTTTTTCACTTTATACTTACTAGGTAAGTATTGAGGGTGTCTGATAAGACATCTCTCCATTACTAACCCCTGGGCTTGATGGCAGTTGACAATTCACAGCTGACATCAATCTCAAACAGTATAACCCCGATTGCCGCTGCAGCAAGGAAATCAGAAAAAAATCGAGGTGAAGCACCAGAATTGGCTCATCCATTAGATTGGGTGGCTGCAGGCTGGTATATTTAGGCTGGGAAGGGCGAAATAACCATGGACCTTCCCAAACTCACAATACCAGCCTGCATCTGTCTGATTTACCTTGGCTGGTTCTCAAAAAATAGGGGGGTCCTGATGTTTATTAAATTTATTTATTTACTTACCAACAGTGTCCTGGGAGTCAGATGTGTCCAGGCGTCTTCTCCATGCTGTTTACATTCCATTTGAGTGCTATTTCCATCCATTTCATCAATTTTCCTGTCTTCCAGCCCTCCTTGGGGGGATCTGCTGGAAAATTGCTGGAGTTCCACATTGACTTCCATTATACTCAGAACAGTGATACCTTAATTTTCAATGATAATCCGTCCGAATAATTGGTGGAATCCAAAATCAGTGAAAACCGAGGCAATTATTTTCATAGGAATCAATGTAAATCCAACTAATTTGCTTTAAACACTCCAAAATACATACCAAAAACACATTTTATAGAGAATAAACAGATTTTAATACTATAAACAATAAGAAATGAATATAAACTACTAATGTAAACAATAAATATATTTTATCTCACATTTTTAACATACATATTGAAACTGACGAGCGGGGTGATACTCGCACAATGCCACATAGAGCAGGACAATGCATGGGTCACCTTTTGTTGTTGCAAAATTAGGAGGGTAATCACGTGGGCATGCAGATAAAAAAAACGTAATCCGATGCAACCAACAAAAACTGAGTAAATTTGAAGGAAAAAAATCAAAAAACGAAACCAACGATAACCGACGTCAACGAAAACCGAGGTACCGCTGTACATTTTAGATTCAGTGGAAAACTCAGAAGGGAAGGAGCAGATTATTATAGCGCAATTTTGCGGTTATGGTTTGCAGGTGATATTTCACATAGGCAGAGCCTCTGAGCTGTCAGAATAGCAGAAATCCCCCATAAGTGACCTTATTTTAAAAAATACACCTCTCAATGAATTCATCCAGGGGTGCAGTGATCATATTGACACTAAAGGGGTATCACAGAATTTTATACCATTGGGTCATGAAGAAAATGTAATAATGCTTTTACCAGAAAAAAATTATTTTAGCCCCAGATTTTACATTTTTACATGGGAAAATGGATAACAATGCCACCAAAATGAGTCAGACAATTTCTTCTGAGCAAGGCAATACTCCATATGTGGCTGTAAAGTACTGCTTAGCCATATGACTTGCGATGGGGGGGAAGAAGCACTATTTGACCCTTGGAGCACAGACTCCAAATACAGAGCACCTAAATGCCAGAAGAGCAGAATACCCCTTCAAGTGTCCCCATGTTATCTACATGTGTAGTAGTAGTAGTAGTCGTCACTCCATGGGTCTTTTCCAGAAATAAGAAGCAATGGATGTTGCTGAGTGAAAATTGCAAATCTACCATTGTAGTGCCCAGTACATTGTAGTGCCCATAACATTGTAGTGCCCATACATTGTGCCCAGCTTGTACTTCTAGATAAGGCCAGCTCCAGGTTTTTGTGGGCCCTGAGCGAAAGACTCAGTGGGCTTCATGCACACACAGACAAGCACAGATATATGTACATGGGCCTGTATCTGTACATATTTGAAGACAAGTTCACAAAAATATATGTAAACAAATATATAAACAGTCACATACAGTGACAAACAGATACACATGCGCACACACAGGCACATTAGAGCTATTTTTAATATGGAGAAACCGGCAACAAACCTCACTCACCTTCCCCCCGCTTGTCTCCTATCCAGCTCCTCTCCGGCAGGCATCTGGCTGTGCAGGGCACGCTACTTGATGGCCATCACTTTAACAGACATGGCCATTGAGTCCGTGTGCTAGCAGTGATATTGCCGTATCGGCGCAGGGCGTTTAATTCTGTTCTTGTGCTGGCCTGGCAGTGTCACTGCTAGCAGACAAGGCTGCATAGTGCACACTGAGACTGCTGTATATACATCACAGGAGACATAGTGGCCATAGTAAATACATTACTGGGGACATACAAGTTACTGTGGCCAGTGAGGGGCATAAACATTACTGGCGTCAGTAGCGGGCATACACATTACAGGGGCCAGTGCTGGGCATTACTCATACTGGGGATGCTGTGGGCATACACATTACTGGGGCCATTGGAGGTAAATAGACATACTGGGAGACGCTGCGGGGCACACACATAATGGGTCACTTGCAGCACTGAGGTACGCTGGGGGATCAGTAGCCGCTCATCTTCATCTGCTGGAGAGGAGCGCATCCCATGCTAATGCAGCCCACAGACGAACCCCGGCCTGCAATGAACGCTGCGGATCTGTGCTCTGCGGGTTTAAAGGGCTGACAGCCAGCATAGTGCGGCTGCTGGCCTGAGTGCTGCGGAAATCTGCCGGCTCAGGATAAATCTGTTACTTCAAACTTTGGGAGGCAGAGTAAACAAATCAACAGCAAGTCAAGAATTTTATTTATTTTTTTAACTCTTTATTTTGTAATAACTTGTATTTCTAATACTTAGATTAACATAGATTAACAATGGGGGGAGAGGAACAATGAAGGGGAGAGGGGAAGGGGTCCATGAAAAAACAGAGGAAGGGATGGAGCAAAGGGTGGAAATTTACAATAGGGTAGGTAATTACAACGAGTGCAGTAGGTATTTACAGAGGTATTTACAATGGGTAGGTATTTACAAAGGTATTTAAAATGGATATACAATGTAATAACTTTTATTTCTAATACTTAAGTAAACATTAACAATAGGGGGAGAGTAACAATGGAGGGGAGAGGGGAAGGGTTCATTTAATAAACAGAGAAAGGGATGGAGCAAAGGGTAGAAATTTGCAATAGGGTAGGTATTTACAAATAGTAGATATTTACAAAGGGTAGGTATTTACAAAGGTATTTACAAAGGATAGGTATTTACAAAGGGTAGGTATTTACAAAGGGTAGGTATTTACAAAGGTATTTACAAAGGGTAGGTATTTACAAAGGTATTTACAAAGGTATTTACAAAGAGTAGGTATTTACAAAGGGTAGGTATTTACAAAGGGTAGATATTTACAAAGGTATTTACAAAGGGTAGGTATTTACAAAGGGTAGATATTTACAAAGGTATTTACAAAGGGTAGGTATTTACAAAGGTATTTACAAAGGGTAGGTATTTACAAAGGGTAGATATTTACAAAGAGTAGGTATTTACAAAGGGTAGGTATTTACAAAGGGTAGATATTTACAAAGAGTAGGTATTTACAAAGGGTAGGTATTTACAAAGGTATTTACAAAGGGTAGGTATTTACAAAGGGTAGATATTTACAAAGAGTAGGTATTTACAAAGGGTAGGTATTTACAAAGGGTAGATATTTACAAAGAGTAGGTATTTACAAAGGTATTTACAGAGTAGGTATTTACAAAGGGTAGGTATTTACAAAGGTATTTACAAAGGGTAGGTATTTAAAATGGATATACAAAGTAATAACTTTTATTTCTAATACTTAATAAGTAGACATTAACAATAGGGGGAGAGAAACAATGCAGGGGAGAGGGGAAGGAGTCATTTAAAAAAAAGAGGAAGGGATGGAGCAAAGGGTAGAAATTTACAATAGAGTAGGTATTTACAGAGGTATTTACAATGGATAGGTATTTACAAGTTTTTAATGGTACAATTTTCATTTTTTTTAAACTATCACAGAACGATAGTATGATGGGTAAAATGTTCTTCAGTTCTCAATTGACAGCGGATCAAGTTCCTTTTAATCTTACAAATTATTGTTATTCACATTAAATAGGTGGTCATCAGACTGCCTTACTGTAATCAGGAAATTATATATACACACACACACACACACACACACGTGTATATATATATATATATAAATAAATATATATATATATATATATATATATATATATATATATATATACCTACAGATATCAGACCTGAAATATTGATTTCCCCAAGAATCACCCATTGGCTCAATCACGAATGCTTGCCCGCTAGTTCATTTATAAAAGTAGAGATACATGTCTCTGATTTGAGACGTAAACTGCAAAGTTTTAGTTAAAATCAAGAATTTGAAATATATACTGCAAAATAAAATACATAACTCAATTGCTTATTCATCAACAGTACAAGTTAGGTTAATGCTGTTCCTTGCTAATTTAAGAATCCACATGACATCTAAATCCACGACTATATACAGTACCTACTGGAGCTAGGTGTAACAACGTGTCCCTCCCCCGCCTGTGCTCATGGTAATAGTCTGTCTCTCCTTGACTGTCCTGTATGTACTACTTGTGGGGGATGGTTTGTTCTTCTCAGCATGGGATTTCTCCAACCACAACTTGGTAAACAGAACAGAGCCAGGACGTACAAAGTCCATTCATGTATCAAATGTCCAGGGGGAGGTATGCCCACCTTAAGGGCTGATCCCAGGAGAGAAGAACAATGAGACCCATGTTAGTATAGTTAGTTGGATCTCGGCTGGAGTAGGATTAGGATATTTAGCTGAGGCTGAATCCTAGAGCCTGTGCATGGACTATGTGACATTGAGGACCAGCTGCCACGCTGCTGGATTTAGGGAACGCATCTGAGGACTGTTGCATTCTCCTTAGCGTCGGCTTGTCCCAGATCTGTTTCCTTTGTGTGGACTCTAAAGAACCATTTGGATATTGGATGTTTTATGTTCCCTGCCTCATTAAATCTTCTTGGATTGTTCATCGGCCTGGTGTCCCTTACTGCTCTGTCACATACCCCGTCACAAACTGGTGGCAGCGGCGGGATGAGAGCAGAAAGAATGGAGGGCAACGGCCCATCAACGTCTGAAACCAGAACCTCAGGATATAAGAACTCGACTATGTCGAACCTCAAAACAAAGGCCTGTGAATTAGGTGTTGGCTACAAAGGACTCTCCAAGGAGCAACTAATTGAGGCTTTGGAAGGAGCTTGCCTGCAAGATGGCACCGAGGAACAATTTCCACAGCAAGGGGAGGAAAGACAGGAGCTGGAGGTAAATACCCAAAAAAGTCAATGGGTTGTGTGGTATGAGGAGGAGATGGCACTGCTTGGAGATGAGGTCACCATTGAATATAAGATGGATGCTATTCGTAGAGCTTAAGAGAGGATATAGCTGGAGAGGAGGTTTGGTGTGGAAGCAGCTAGAGGCTCCAGACAAACTGTACCCACAGCACCCACTATGAGGGAATTCTCCAGAGTGTCCCGCAAGGACTTTAAACCATTTAATGAAGCTGCAGGCGACATTGAGGGCTTCTTACAGGACTTTGAGCATCAGTGCCGATTAATGGAAGTCCCAGAAAGAGAGCGAGTCAGACACCTGGTGGGCCTCTTGGAGGGTGGAGCTGCCGACGCCTATAGAGCTATGGACCCTCAGTGGAATTGTGAGTATGGGGAGATCAAACAGACCATTCTAGAACATTATGCCGTGACCCCAGATACTTATAGGACTCAGTTCCGTATGTTAGCCTGTGATGGGGAAGTGTCTTTCAAAATGTATGCCTATAGACTGAAACAAGTATGCCATCGCTGGCTGGAGGGAGAGGGGGCCTTAACTTGGGAGACCTTCCTCCAGGTAATCCTAAAAGAACAGTTTTATGCCAAGTGCCCTACTGAGATTCGGGAATGGGTGCGTGAGAGGAGACCAGAGACAGTGGAACAAGCTGCCGTTCTAGCTGATGAGGTACTCACTATCAAGCTTCAGTGGAAGAAGCTGCTAGCAGAGGGAGCAAAAATGACCAGCTCCCCAACACCAGAGGTTCCTTGTCCTTCAGTGCCCAATGTTCCTCAACCTCCTAGATCACCACCTCATGTGGATACCCGTGTGTATGTGTCTCCAGTTGTTTCTACCACATTTTCTGGAATGCGACGAGGAGAGAAAGTAGAAGAGCGAAGATGTTATAGCTGTGGGCATCCCGGGCATCTGCGGGCCACATGCCCATCTATCCCGTGGAGTCATCCTCCAAATCGACAACCACCTCCAGCACCTGCACCTCCCTATCAGTCACCAAGGTCTCCTACCTACTTCTTCAGAAGACAAACTGGAAGGAGTGAGACGCAGCACAGATGTTATCAATGTGGGCAGCCTGGTCATCTGCAAGCTCACTGTCCAGGTGTTCGGAGGCAGAACAGCTGTAGACCACCTTTGCCTGTCCATTATCTACAGACACCCTCAGAAGGAGAAGAGCTGGATTTAGGCCCTGATAATTTGCCAAGTGACTCTGATATGTTGACTTCCCTACCAGGAGTCTATGGAGTGCAAGCCACAGCCACCCGTTCTTATGATCTTCAGCATAAACATCTACAGGAGGTCGTGCTGGATGGCCAAAAAGTTGTTGGCTTTTGTGACACTGGGGCTTTTCTCACCATAGCAGATCCCCCAGTAATTCAATCAGAAGCAATTCAAAAGGGACCAGGAATTGCCATTGAATTGGCTGGAGGTACTCAGAGATATATTCCAAGAGCAAGCGTAACCCTGGATTATGGCTTTGGGGCAAAACAAGGCATAATTGGTGTGATGAGCGTCCTGCCTGCAGACATTCTCCTAGGCAATGATGTGGGAGATATACAATGCCAATTGTGGGTGCAGGAAGCAGAGTTGAAGTGAAGGAGGATACAAACTGGGGCCGAACATTCAACCCTACATCTTCATCATGCACTAAAGAACCTGGAGCCAACACCCAAAATGCAGGCGGATTGTCCAGACAGGAGGAGCCCTGAGTCAGGTCCACCATGTTTACGTGTACTTGACAAGCGATCTGTTGAGGTCACTAGTCCATACACAAATTGAGAGGGGAAGGGATTGTAACAGCGTGTCCCTCCCCCGACTGTGCTCATGGTGTAATAGTCTGTCTCTCCTTGACTGTCCTGTATGTACTACTGGTGGGGGATTGTTTGTTATTCTCAGCATGGGACTTCTACAACCACAACTTGGTAAACAGAAAAGAGCCAGGATGTTCAAAGTCCATTCATGTATCAAATGTCCAGGGGGAGGTGTGCCCACCTTAGGGGCTGATCCCAGGAGAGAAGAACAATGAGACCCATGTTAGTTCAGTTACTTGGATCTCGGCTGGAGAAGGATTAGGATATATAGCTGAGGCTGAATCCTAGAGCCTATGTATGGACTATGGGACATTGAAGATCAGCTGCTACGTGGGATTGTGTTGTCTCAGCCACGCTACCGGATTTAAGGAACACATCTAGGGACTGTTGTTGCATTTTGCTTGGCGTTGGATTGCCCCGGATCTGTTTCCTTCGTGTGGACTCTAAAGAACCATTTGGATATTGGATGTTTTATGTTCCCTGCCTCATTAAATCTTGTTGGATTGTTCATCGGTCTGGTGTCCAATACTGCTCTGTCGCATACCCCGTCACAGGGCACATATGGGGGTAAAGTAATATGGTGCACAGTATATGGGGCAAAGAAATATGTGCACAGTAATATGTTGCAGATTATATTGGGGAATAGTAAAATGGTGCACAGTAATATGGTGCACAGTATATGAGGGCACAATAATATAGGGGGACAGTAATGTGGTGCAGAGTACATGAAGCACAGTAAAATGGTGCACTGTATATGGGGGCACAATAATATGGTGCATACATAGTACATGGGTGCACAATAATATCGGGCACAGAAATAAGGTGCTTAGTAATATGATGCACAGTAATATGGTACACAGTATATGGGGTACAGTAATATGGAGGCACAGTAATGGTGCACAGTATATGGGGCACAGTGATATGGTGCAGATTATATTGGGGGATAGTAAAATGGTGCACAGTAATATGGTTCACAGTATATGAGGGCACAATAATATAGGGGGACAATAATGTGGTGCACAGTAAAAACGCACAGTAATATGGTGCACTGTATATGAGGGCACAGTAAAATGGTGTACATTATATGGGTGCATAGTAATATGGGGAACAGTAATAGGGTGCTTAGTAATATGATGCACAGTAATATGGTACACAGTATATGGGGTACAGTAATATGGAGGCACAGTAATGGTGCACAGTATATGGGGGCACAGTCATCATAGGGGCACAATACATGTAGTAACAGTATATTTGGACACAGTAATATGGTGCACAGTATATGGGTGCACAGTACATAGGGGCACATATGGGTGTACAGTAATATGGTACACAGTATATGGGGCACAGTAAATGGTGGCACCGTAGATGGGGGCGCAGTAATATGGTGCAAAGCATATGGGGTACAGTAAATGATGACACCGTATATGGGGGTAAAGAAATATCGTGCAAAGCATATGGGGCACAATAAATGGTGTCACCGTATATGGGGGCACAGTAATATGGTGCACAGTATATGGGTGCATAATATGGTGCACAGTATATGGGGCACAGTAATATGGGACAGTATATGGGGCACAGTAATATGATGCACAGTGAGTATAAAATGTACAGTAATATATTGCAGGTGCACAGTATAGGGGCACATTAATATGTTGCACAGTATATGAGGGCACAGTAATATCGTGCACAGTGTATAGGGGCACTTATGGGGGTACAGTATATGAGGGCACAGTAATATGGTGCACACCATATGCGGCACATTAACATGGAGCAAAGTATATGGGGCACTGTAATATGTAGCACAGTATATGGGGCACAGTAATATGGTGCACAAAATATGGGGCACAGTATATGGGGCACAGTAATATGCTGCACAGTATATGGGGCACAGTAATATGGTGCACGGTATATGGGCACAGTAATGTGGTGCACAGTACATGAGGCACTGTAATATGGAGCACAGTTTTATGGTGTACAGTATATAGGGGTACAGTGAGTATATGAAGTAGTTATATGGTGCAGGTGCACAATAATATTATGAACAGTATATGAGGGCACAGAAATATGGTGCAAAGTATATGGGGCACAGTAAATGGTGGCACCATAAATGGGGGCACAGTAATATGGTGCACAGTATATGGGTGCATAGTAATATGGGGCACAGCAATATGGTACACAGTATATGGGACACAGTAATATTGTGGGGGCACAATATATGTACGAACAGTATATGGGGCACAGTAATATGGGGCACAGTAATATGGTGCACAGTATATGGGGGCACAGTATTATGGTGCACAGTGTATGGGGCAAAGTAATATGGTGCACAGTAATATTGTGCACAGTATATGGGGGCACAGTAGTATGGTGCACAGTAATATTGTGCACAGTATATGAGGGCACAGTAATATGGTGCACAGTATACGGGTGTATTGTAATATGGGGCACAGTAATATGGTGCTTAGTAATATGCACAGTAATATGGTACACAGTATATGGGGTACAGTAATATGGAGGCACAGTAATGGTGCACAGTACATGGGACACAGTGATATGGTGCACAGTCATATCGTGGGGCACGATATATGTAGTAACAGTATACAGGGGCACAGTAATATGTTGCAGATTATATTGGGGAATAGTAAAATGGTGCACAGTAAATGAGGGCACAATAATATTGGGGGACAATAATATGGTGCACAGTATATGAAGCACAGTAATATGGTGCACAGTATATAAGGGCACAGTAATATGGTACACAGTATATGAGGTACAGTAATATGGAGGCACAGTAATGGTGCACAGTATATGGGGCACAGTAATATGGTGCACAGTCATCGTCGGGGCACAATATATGTAGTAACAGTATATTGGGACACAGTAATATGGTGCAGTATCTTAGGGCACAGTAATGTGGTGCACAGTATATAGGGGCATGTAACAGCGTGTCCCTCCCCCGCCTGTGCTCATGGTGTAATAGTCTGTCTCTCCTTGACTGTCCTGTATGTACTACTGGTGGGGGGATTGTTTGTTTTTCTCAGCATGGGACTTCTCCAACCACAACTTGGTAAACAGAACAGAGCCAGGACATTCAAACTCCATTCATGTATAAAATGTCCAGGGGGAGGTGTGCCCACCTTAGGGCTAATCCCAGGAGAGAAGAACAATGAGACCCATGTTAGTTCAGTTACTTGGATCTCGGCTGGAGAAGGATTAGGATATATAGCTGAGGCTGAATCCTAGAGCCTGTGTATGGACTATGGGACATTGAAGATCAGCTGCTACGGGATTGTGTTGTCTCAGCCACGCTACCGGATTTAAGGAACACATCTAAGGACTGTTGTTACATTTTCCTTGGCGTCGGATTGCCCCGGATCTGTTTCCTTCGTGTGGACTCTAAAGAACCATTTGGATATTGGATGTTTTATGTTCCCTGCCTCATTAAATCTTGTTGGATTGTTCATCGGTCTGGTGTCCAATACTGCTCTGTCGCATACCCCGTCACAGGGCACATATGGGGGTAAAGTAATATGGTGCACAGTATATGGGGCAAAGTAATATGTGCACAGTAATATGTTGCAGATTATATTGGGGAATAGTAAAATGGTGCACAGTAATATGGTGCACAGTATATGAGGGCACAATAATATAGGGGGACAGTAATGTGGTGCAGAGTACATGAAGCACAGTAAAATGGTGCACTGCATATGGGGGCACAATAATATGGTGCATACATAGTACATGGGTGCACAATAATATCGGGCACAGAAATAAGGTGCTTAGTAATATGATGCACAGTAATATGGTACACAGTATATGGGGTACAGTAATATGGAGGCACAGTAATGGTGCACAGTATATGGGGCACAGTGATATGGTGCAGATTATATTGGGGAATAGTAAAATGGTGCACAGTAATATGGTTCACAGTATATGAGGGCACAATAATATAGGGGGACAATAATGTGGTGCACAGTATAAACGCACAGTAATATGGTGCACTGTATATGAGGGCACAGTAAAATGGTGTACAGTATATGGGTGCATAGTAATACGGGGCACAGAAATTGGGTGCTTAGTAATATGATGCACAGTAATATGGTACACAGCATATGGGGTACAGTAATATGGAGGCACAGTAATGGTGCACAGTATATGGGGGCACAGTCATCATAGGGGCACAATACATGTAGTAACAGTATATTTGGACACAGTAATATGGTGCACAGTATATGGGTGCACAGTACATAGGGGCACATATGGGTGTACAGTAATATGGTGCACAGTAAATGGGGTACAGTAAATGATGGCACCGTATATGGGGGTAAAGAAATATGGTGCAAAGCATATGGGGCACAATAAATGGTGTCACCGTATATGGGGGCACAGTAATATGGTGCACAGTATATGGGTGCATAATATGGTGCACAGTATATGGGGCACAGTAATATGGGACAGTATATGGGGCACAGTAATATGATGCACAGTGAGTATAAAATGTACAGTAATATATTGCAGGTGCACAGTATAGGGGCACATTAATATGTTGCACAGTATATGAGGGCACAGTAATATCGTGCACAGTGTATAGGGGCACTTATGGGGGTACAGTATATGAGGGCACAGTAATATGGTGCACACCATATGCGGCACATTAACATGGAGCAAAGTATATGGGGCACTGTAATATGTAGCACAGTATATGGGGCACAGTAATATGGTGCACAAAATATGGGGCACAGTATATGGGGCACAGTAATATGCTGCACAGTATATGGGGCACAGTAATATGGTGCACGGTATATGGGCACAGTAATGTGGTGCACAGTACATGAGGCACTGTAATATGGAGCACAGTTTTATGGTGTACAGTATATAGGGGTACAGTGAGTATATGAAGTAGTTATATGGTGCAGGTGCACAATAATATTATGAACAGTATATGAGGGCACAGAAATATGGTGCAAAGAATATGGGGCACAGTAAATGGTGGCACCATAAATGGGGGCACAGTAATATGGTGCACAGTATATGGGTGCATAGTAATATGGGGCACAGCAATATGGTACACAGTATATGGGACACAGTAATATTGTGGGGGCACAATATATGTACGAACAGTATATGGGGCACAGTAATATGGTGCACAGTGTATGGGGCAAAGTAATATGGTGCACAGTAATATTGTGCACAGTATATGGGGGCACAGTAGTATGGTGCACAGTAATATTGTGCACAGTATATGAGGGCACAGTAATATGGTGCACAGTATACGGGTGTATTGTAATATGGGGCACAGTAATATGGTGCTTAGTAATATGCACAGTAATATGGTACACAGTATATGGGGTACAGTAATATGGAGGCACAGTAATGGTGCACAGTACATGGGACACAGTGATATGGTGCACAGTCATATCGTGGGACACAATATATGTAGTAACAGTATATAGGGGCACAGTAATATGTTGCAGATTATATTGGGGAATAGTAAAATGGTGCACAGTAAATGAGGGCACAATAATATTGGGGGACAATAATATGGTGCACAGTATATGAAGCACAGTAATATGGTGCACAGTATATAAGGGCACAGTAATATGGTGCACAGTATATGGGGCACAGTAATATGGTGCACAGTATACGGGTGTATTGTAATATGGGGCACAGTAATATGGTGCTTAGTAATATGCACAGTAATATGGTACACAGTATATGGGGTACAGTAATATGGAGGCACAGTAATGGTGCACAGTACATGGGACACAGTGATATGGTGCACAGTCATATCGTGGGGCACAATATATGTAGTAACAGTATACAGGGGCACAGTAATATGTTGCAGATTATATTGGGGAATAGTAAAATGGTGCACAGTAAATGAGGGCACAATAATATTGGGGGACAATAATATGGTGCACAGTATATGAAGCACAGTAATATGGTGCACAGTATATAAGGGCACAGTAATATGGTGCACAGTATATGGGTGCATAGTAATATGGGGCACAGTAATAGGGTGCTTAGTAATATGATGCACAGTAATATGGTACACAGTATATGAGGTACAGTAATATGGAGGCACAGTAATGGTGCACAGTATATGGGGCACAGTAATATGGTGCACAGTCATCGTCGGGGCACAATATATGTAGTAACAGTATATTGGGACACAGTAATATGGTGCAGTATCTTAGGGCACAGTAATGTGGTGCACAGTATATAGGGACATGTAACAACGTGTCCCTCCCCCGCCTGTGCTCATGGTGTAATAGTCTGTCTCTCCTTGACTGTCCTGTATGTACTACTGGTGGGGGGATTGTTTCTTTTTCTCAGCATGGGACTTCTCCAACCACAACTTGGTAAACAGAACAGAGCCAGGACGTTCAAAGTCCATTCATGTATCAAATGTCCAGGGGGAGGTGTGCCCACCTTAGGCTCTGATCCCAGGAGAGAAGAACAATGAGACCTATGTTAGTTCAGTTAGTTGGATCTCTGCTGGAGAAGGATTAGGATATATAGCTGAGGCTGAATCCTAGAGCCTGTGTATGGACTATGGGACATTGAAGATCAGCTGCTACGTGGGATTGTGTTGTCTCAGCCACGCTACCGGATTTAAGGAACACATCTAAGGACTGTTGTTGCATTTTCCTTGGCGTCGGATTGCCCCGGATCTGTTTCCTTCGTGTGGACTCTAAAGAACCATTTGGATATTGGATGTTTTATGTTCCCTGCCTCATTAAATCTTGTTGGATTGTTCATCGGTCTGGTGTCCAATACTGCTGTGTCGCATACCCCGTCACAGGGCACATATGGGGGTAAAGTAATATGGTGCACAGTATATGGGGCAAAGTAATATGTGCACAGTAATATGTTG
The DNA here is from genome assembly GCF_048569485.1 of Anomaloglossus baeobatrachus. Lineage (NCBI taxonomy): Eukaryota > Metazoa > Chordata > Amphibia > Anura > Aromobatidae > Anomaloglossus > Anomaloglossus baeobatrachus. The sequence continues at coordinate 204,555,718 of NC_134356.1, forward strand.
CAGATTATATTGGGGAATAGTAATATGGTGCACAGTATATGAGGGCACAATAATATAGGGGGACAGTAATGTGGTGCAGAGTACATGAAGCACAGTAAAATGGTGCACTGTATATGGGGGCACAATAATATGGTGCATACATAGTACATGGGTGCACAATAATATCGGGCACAGAAATAAGGTGCTTAGTAATATGATGCACAGTAATATGGTACACAGTATATGGGGTACAGTAATATGGAGGCACAGTAATGGTGCACAGTATATGGGGCACAGTGATATGGTGCAGATTATATTGGGGAATAGTAAAATGGTGCACAGTAATATGGTTCACAGTATATGAGGGCACAATAATATAGGGGGACAATAATGTGGTGCACAGTATAAACGCACAGTAATATGGTGCACTGTATATGAGGGCACAGTAAAATGGTGTACAGTATATGGGTGCATAGTAATACGGGGCACAGTAATAGGGTGCTTAGTAATATGATGCACAGTAATATGGTACACAGCATATGGGGTACAGTAATATGGAGGCACAGTAATGGTGCACAGTATATGGGGGCACAGTCATCATAGGGGCACAATACATGTAGTAACAGTATATTTGGACACAGTAATATGGTGCACAGTATATGGGTGCACAGTACATAGGGGCACATATGGGTGTACAGTAATATGGTGCACAGTATATGGGGCACAGTAAATGGTGGCACCGTAGATGGGGGCGCAGTAATATGGTGCAAAGCATATGGGGTACAGTAAATGATGGCACCGTATATGGGGGTAAAGAAATATGGTGCAAAGCATATGGGGCACAATAAATGGTGTCACCGTATATGGGGGCACAGTAATATGGTGCACAGTATATGGGTGCATAATATGGTGCACAGTATATGGGGCACAGTAATATGGGACAGTGTAATATGATGCACAGTGAGTATAAAATGTACAGTAATATATTGCAGGTGCACAGTATAGGGGCACATTAATATGTTGCACAGTATATGAGGGCACAGTAATATCGTGCACAGTGTATAGGGGCACTTATGGGGGTACAGTATATGAGGGCACAGTAATATGGTGCACACCATATGCGGCACATTAACATGGAGCAAAGTATATGGGGCACTGTAATATGTAGCACAGTATATGGGGCACAGTAATATGGTGCACAAAATATGGGGCACAGTAATATGCTGCACAGTATAAGGGCACAGTAATATGGTGCACGGTATATGGGCACAGTAATGTGGTGCACAGTACATGAGGCACTGTAATATGGAGCACAGTTTTATGGTGTACAGTATATAGGGGTACAGTGAGTATATGAAGTAGTTATATGGTGCAGGTGCACAATAATATTATGAACAGTATATGAGGGCACAGAAATATGGTGCAAAGTATATGGGGCACAGTAAATGGTGGCACCATAAATGGGGGCACAGTAATATGGTGCACAGTATATGGGTGCATAGTAATATGGGGCACAGCAATATGGTACACAGTATATGGGACACAGGAATATTGTGGGGGCACAATATATGTACGAACAGTATATGGGGCACAGTAATATGGGGCACAGTAATATGGTGCACAGTATATGGGGGCACAGTATTATGGTGCACAGTGTATGGGGCAAAGTAATATGGTGCACAGTAATATTGTGCACAGTATATGGGGGCACAGTAGTATGGTGCACAGTAATATTGTGCACAGTATATGAGGGCACAGTAATATGGTGCACAGTATACGGGTGTATTGTAATATGGGGCACAGTAATATGCACAGTAATATGGTACACAGTATATGGGGTACAGTAATATGGAGGCACAGTAATGGTGCACAGTACATGGGACACAGTGATATGGTGCACAGTCATATCGTGGGGCACAATATATGTAGTAACAGTATACAGGGGCACAGTAATATGTTGCAGATTATATTGGGGAATAGTAAAATGGTGCACAGTAAATGAGGGCACAATAATATTGGGGGACAATAATATGGTGCACAGTATATGAAGCACAGTAATATGGTGCACAGTATATAAGGGCACAGTAATATGGTACACAGTATATGAGGTACAGTAATATGGAGGCACAGTAATGGTGCACAGTATATGGGGCACAGTAATATGGTGCACAGTCATTGACGGGGCACAATATATGTAGTAACAGTATATTGGGACACAGTAATATGGTGCAGTATCTTAGGGCACAGTAATGTGGTGCACAGTATATAGGGGCATGTAACAGCGTGTCCCTCCCCCGCCTGTGCTCATGGTGTAATAGTCTGTCTCTCCTTGACTGTCCTGTATGTACTACTGGTGGGGGGATTGTTTGTTTTTCTCAGCATGGGACTTCTCCAACCACAACTTGGTAAACAGAACAGAGCCAGGACGTTCAAACTCCATTCATGTATAAAATGTCCAGGGGGAGGTGTGCCCACCTTAGGCTCTGATCCCAGGAGAGAAGAACAATGAGACCTATGTTAGTTCAGTTAGTTGGATCTCGGCTGGAGAAGGATTAGGATATATAGCTGAGGCTGAATCCTAGAGCCTGTGTATGGACTATGGGACATTGAAGATCAGCTGCTACGTGGGATTGTGTTGTCTCAGCCACGCTACCGGATTTAAGGAACACATCTAAGGACTGTTGTTGCATTTTCCTTGGCGTCGGATTGCCCTGGATCTGTTTCCTTCGTGTGGACTCTAAAGAACCATTTGGATATTGGATGTTTTATGTTCCCTGCCTCATTAAATCTTGTTGGATTGTTCATCGGTCTGGTGTCCAATACTGCTCTGTTGCATACCCCGTCACAGGGCACATATGGGGGTAAAGTAATATGGTGCACAGTATATGGGGCAAAGTAATATGTGCACAGTAATATGTTGCAGATTATATTGGGGAATAGTAAAATGGTGCACAGTAATATGGTGCACAGTATATGAGGGCACAATAATATAGGGGGACAGTAATGTGGTGCAGAGTACATGAAGCACAGTATAATGGTGCACTGTATATGGGGGCACAATAATATGGTGCATACATAGTACATGGGTGCACAATAATATCGGGCACAGAAATAAGGTGCTTAGTAATATGATGCACAGTAATATGGTACACAGTATATGGGGTACAGTAATATGGAGGCACAGTAATGGTGCACAGTATATGGGGCACAGTGATATGGTGCAGATTATATTGGGGAATAGTAAAATGGTGCACAGTAATATGGTTCACAGTATATGAGGGCACAATAATATAGGGGGACAATAATGTGGTGCACAGTATAAACGCACAGTAATATGGTGCACTGTATATGAGGGCACAGTAAAATGGTGTACAGTATATGGGTGCATAGTAATACGGGGCACAGTAATAGGGTGCTTAGTAATATGATGCACAGTAATATGGTACACAGTATATGGGGTACAGTAATATGGAGGCACAGTAATGGTGCACAGTATATGGGGGCACAGTCATCATAGGGGCACAATACATGTAGTAACAGTATATTTGGACACAGTAATATGGTGCACAGTATATGGGTGCACAGTACATAGGGGCACATATGGGTGTACAGTAATATGGTGCACAGTATATGGGGCACAGTAAATGGTGGCACCGTAGATGGGGGCGCAGTAATATGGTGCAAAGCATATGGGGTACAGAAAATGATGGCACCGTATATGGGGGTAAAGAAATATGGTGCAAAGCATATGGGGCACAATAAATGGTGTCACCGTATATGGGGGCACAGTATATGGGTGCATAATATGGTGCACAGTATATGGGGCACAGTAATATGGGACAGTATATGGGGCACAGTAATATGATGCACAGTGAGTATAAAATGTACAGTAATATATTGCAGGTGCACAGTATAGGGGCACATTAATATGTTGCACAGTATATGAGGGCACAGTAATATCGTGCACAGTGTATAGGGGCACTTATGGGGGTACAGTATATGAGGGCACAGTAATATGGTGCACACCATATGCGGCACATTAACATGGAGCAAAGTATATGGGGCACTGTAATATGGTGCACAAAATATGGGGCACAGTATATGGGGCACAGTAATATGCTGCACAGTATATGGGGCACAGTAATATGGTGCACGGTATATGGGCACAGTAATGTGGTGCACAGTACATGAGGCACTGTAATATGGAGCACAGTTTTATGGTGTACAGTATATAGGGGTACAGTGAGTATATGAAGTAGTTATATGGTGCAGGTGCACAATAATATTATGAACAGTATATGAGGGCACAGAAATATGGTGCAAAGTATATGGGGCACAGTAAATGGTGGCACCATAAATGGGGGCACAGTAATATGGTGCACAGTATATGGGTGCATAGTAATATGGGGCACAGCAATATGGTACACAGTATATGGGACACAGTAATATTGTGGGGGCACAATATATGTATGAACAGTATATGGGGCACAGTAATATGGTGCACAAAATATGGGGCACAGTATATGGGGCACAGTAATATGCTGCACAGTATATGGGGCACAGTAATATGGTGCACGGTATATGGGCACAGTAATGTGGTGCACAGTACATGAGGCACTGTAATATGGAGCACAGTTTTATGGTGTACAGTATATAGGGGTACAGTGAGTATATGAAGTAGTTATATGGTGCAGGTGCACAATAATATTATGAACAGTATATGAGGGCACAGAAATATGGTGCAAAGAATATGGGGCACAGTAAATGGTGGCACCATAAATGGGGGCACAGTAATATGGTGCACAGTATATGGGTGCATAGTAATATGGGGCACAGCAATATGGTACACAGTATATGGGACACAGTAATATTGTGGGGGCACAATATATGTACGAACAGTATATGGGGCACAGTAATATGGTGCACAGTGTATGGGGCAAAGTAATATGGTGCACAGTAATATTGTGCACAGTATATGGGGGCACAGTAGTATGGTGCACAGTAATATTGTGCACAGTATATGAGGGCACAGTAATATGGTGCACAGTATACGGGTGTATTGTAATATGGGGCACAGTAATATGGTGCTTAGTAATATGCACAGTAATATGGTACACAGTATATGGGGTACAGTAATATGGAGGCACAGTAATGGTGCACAGTACATGGGACACAGTGATATGGTGCACAGTCATATCGTGGGACACAATATATGTAGTAACAGTATATAGGGGCACAGTAATATGTTGCAGATTATATTGGGGAATAGTAAAATGGTGCACAGTAAATGAGGGCACAATAATATTGGGGGACAATAATATGGTGCACAGTATATGAAGCACAGTAATATGGTGCACAGTATATAAGGGCACAGTAATATGGTGCACAGTATATGGGGCACAGTAATGTGGTGCACAGTATACGGGTGTATTGTAATATGGGGCACAGTAATATGGTGCTTAGTAATATGCACAGTAATATGGTACACAGTATATGGGGTACAGTAATATGGAGGCACAGTAATGGTGCACAGTACATGGGACACAGTGATATGGTGCACAGTCATATCGTGGGGCACAATATATGTAGTAACAGTATACAGGGGCACAGTAATATGTTGCAGATTATATTGGGGAATAGTAAAATGGTGCACAGTAATTGAGGGCACAATAATATTGGGGGACAATAATATGGTGCACAGTATATGAAGCACAGTAATATGGTGCACAGTATATAAGGGCACAGTAATATGGTGCACAGTATATGGGTGCATAGTAATATGGGGCACAGTAATAGGGTGCTTAGTAATATGATGCACAGTAATATGGTACACAGTATATGAGGTACAGTAATATGGAGGTACAGTAATGGTGCACAGTATATGGGGCACAGTAATATGGTGCACAGTATATAAGGGCACAGTAATATGGTACACAGTATATGAGGTACAGTAATATGGAGGTACAGTAATGGTGCACAGTATATGGGGCACAGTAATATGGTGCACAGTCATCGTCGGGGCACAATATATGTAGTAACAGTATATTGGGACACAGTAATATGGTGCAGTATCTTAGGGCACAGTAATGTGGTGCACAGTATATAGGGGCATGTAACAGCGTGTCCCTCCCCCGCCTGTGCTCATGGTGTAATAGTCTGTCTCTCCTTGACTGTCCTGTATGTACTACTGGTGGGGGGATTGTTTGTTTTTCTCAGCATGGGACTTCTCCAACCACAACTTGGTAAACAGAACAGAGCCAGGACATTCAAACTCCATTCATGTATAAAATGTCCAGGGGGAGGTGTGCCCACCTTAGGCTCTGATCCCAGGAGAGAAGAACAATGAGACCTATGTTAGTTCAGTTAGTTGGATCTCGGCTGGAGAAGGATTAGGATATATAGCTGAGGCTGAATCCTAGAGCCTGTGTATGGACTATGGGACATTGAAGATCAGCTGCTACGTGGGATTGTGTTGTCTCAGCCACGCTACCGGATTTAAGGAACACATCTAAGGACTGTTGTTGCATTTTCCTTGGCGTCGGATTGCCCCGGATCTGTTTCCTTCGTGTGGACTCTAAAGAACCATTTGGATATTGGATGTTTTATGTTCCCTGCCTCATTAAATCTTGTTGGATTGTTCATCGGTCTGGTGTCCAATACTGCTCTGTCGCATACCCCGTCACAGGGCACATATGGGGGTAAAGTAATATGGTGCACAGTATATGGGGCAAAGTAATATGTGCACAGTAATATGTTGCAGATTATATTGGGGAATAGTAAAATGGTGCACAGTAATATGGTGCACAGTATATGAGGGCACAATAATATAGGGGGACAGTAATGTGGTGCAGAGTACATGAAGCACAGTAAAATGGTGCACTGTATATGGGGGCACAATAATATGGTGCATACATAGTACATGGGTGCACAATAATATCGGGCACAGAAATAAGGTGCTTAGTAATATGATGCACAGTAATATGGTACACAGTATATGGGGTACAGTAATATGGAGGCACAGTAATGGTGCACAGTATATGGGGCACAGTGATATGGTGCAGATTATATTGGGGGATAGTAAAATGGTGCACAGTAATATGGTTCACAGTATATGAGGGCACAATAATATAGGGGGACAATAATGTGGTGCACAGTAAAAACGCACAGTAATATGGTGCACTGTATATGAGGGCACAGTAAAATGGTGTACATTATATGGGTGCATAGTAATATGGGGAACAGTAATAGGGTGCTTAGTAATATGATGCACAGTAATATGGTACACAGTATATGGGGTACAGTAATATGGAGGCACAGTAATGGTGCACAGTATATGGTGGCACAGTCATCATAGGGGCACAATACATGTAGTAACAGTATATTTGGACACAGTAATATGGTGCACAGTATATGGGTGCACAGTACATAGGGGCACATATGGGTGTACAGTAATATGGTGCACAGTATATGGGGCACAGTAAATGGTGGCACCGTAGATGGGGGCGCAGTAATATGGTGCAAAGCATATGGGGTACAGAAAATGATGGCACCGTATATGGGGGTAAAGAAATATGGTGCAAAGCATATGGGGCACAATAAATGGTGTCACCGTATATGGGGGCACAGTAATATGGTGCACAGTATATGGGTGCATAATATAATTCACAGTATATGGGGCACAGTAATATGGGACAGTATATGGGGCACAGTAATATGATGCACAGTGAGTATAAAATGTACAGTAATATATTGCAGGTGCACAGTATAGGGGCACATTAATATGTTGCACAGTATATGAGGGCACAGTAATATCGTGCACAGTGTATAGGGGCACTTATGGGGGTACAGTATATGAGGGCACAGTAATATGGTGCACACCATATGCGGCACATTAACATGGAGCAAAGTATATGGGGCACTGTAATATGTAGCACAGTATATGGGGCACAGTAATATGGTGCACAAAATATGGGGCACAGTAATATGCTGCACAGTATATGGGGCACAGTAATATGGTGCACAATATATGGGGCACAGTATATGGGGCACAGTAATATGCTGCACAGTATATGGGGCACAGTAATATGGTGCACGGTATATGGGCACAGTAATGTGGTGCACAGTACATGAGGCACTGTAATATGGAGCACAGTTTTATGGTGTACAGTATATAGGGGTACAGTGAGTATATGAAGTAGTTATATGGTGCAGGTGCACAATAATATTATGAACAGTATATGAGGGCACAGAAATATGGTGCAAAGTATATGGGGCACAGTAAATGGTGGCACCATAAATGGGGGCACAGTAATATGGTGCACAGTATATGGGTGCATAGTAATATGGGGCACAGCAATATGGTACACAGTATATGGGACACAGTAATATTGTGGGGGCACAATATATGTACGAACAGTATATGGGGCACAGTAATATGGGGCACAGTAATATGGTGCACAGTATATGGGGGCACAGTATATGGGGGCACAGTGTATGGGGCAAAGTAATATGGTGCACAGTAATATTGTGCACAGTATATGAGGGCACAGTAATATGGTGCACAGTATACGGGTGTATTGTAATATGGGGCACAGTAATATGGTGCTTAGTAATATGCACAGTAATATGGTACACAGTATATGGGGTACAGTAATATGGAGGCACAGTAATGGTGCACAGTATATGGGGCACAGTAATATGGTGCACAGTCATCGTCGGGGCACAATATATGTAGTAACAGTATATTGGGACACAGTAATATGGTGCAGTATCTTAGGGCACAGTAATGTGGTGCACAGTATATAGGGGCATGTAACAGCGTGTCCCTCCCCCGCCTGTGCTCATGGTGTAATAGTCTGTCTCTCCTTGACTGTCCTGTATGTACTACTGGTGGGGGGATTGTTTGTTTTTCTCAGCATGGGACTTCTCCAACCACAACTTGGTAAACAGAACAGAGCCAGGACGTTCAAAGTCCATTCATGTATCAAATGTCCAGGGGGAGGTGTGCCCACCTTAGGCTCTGATCCCAGGAGAGAAGAACAATGAGACCTATGTTAGTTCAGTTAGTTGGATCTCGGTTGGAGAAGGATTAGGATATATAGCTGAGGCTGAATCCTAGAGCCTGTGTATGGACTATGGGACATTGAAGATCAGCTGCTACGTGGGATTGTGTTGTCTCAGCCACGCTACCGGATTTAAGGAACACATCTAAGGACTGTTGTTGCATTTTCCTTGGCGTCGGATTGCCCTGGATCTGTTTCCTTCGTGTGGACTCTAAAGAACCATTTGGATATTGGATGTTTTATGTTCCCTGCCTCATTAAATCTTGTTGGATTGTTCATCGGTCTGGTGTCCAATACTGCTCTGTCGCATACCCCGTCACAGGGCACATATGGGGGTAAAGTAATATGGTGCACAGTATATGGGGCAAAGTAATAGGTGCACAGTAATATGTTGCAGATTATATTGGGGAATAGTAAAATGGTGCACAGTATATGAGGGCACAATAATATAGGGGGACAGTAATGTGGTGCAGAGTACATGAAGCACAGTAAAATGGTGCACTGTATATGGGGGCACAATAATATGGTGCATAAATAGTATATGGGTGCACAATAATATCGGGCACAGAAATAAGGAGCTTAGCAATATCATGCAAAGTAATATGGTACACAGTATATGCGGTACAGTAATATGGAGGCACAGTAATGGTGCACAGTATATGGGGCACAGTGATATGGTGCAGATTATATTGGGGAATAGTAAAATGGTGCACAGTATATGAGGGCACAGTAATATGGTGCACAGTGTATAGGGGCACTTATAGGGGTACAGTATATGAGGGCACAGTAATATGGCGCACAGTATACGGGTGTATTGTAATATGGGGCACAGTAATATGGTGCTTAGTAATATGCACAGTAATATGGTGCACAGTATATGGGGTACAGTAATATGGAGGCACAGTAATGGTGCACAGTACATGGGACACAGTGATATGGTGCACAGTCATATCGTGGGGCACAATATATGTAGTAACAGTATATAGGGGCACAGTAAAATGTTGCAGATTATATTGGGGAATAGTAAAATGGTGCACAGTAAATGAGGGCACAATAATATAGGGGGACAATAATATGGTGCACAGTATATGAGGCACAGTAATATGGTGCACAGTATATAAGGGCACAGTAATATGGTGCACAGTATATGGGTGCATAGTAATATGGGGCACAGTAATAGGGTGCTTAGTAATATGATGCACAGTAATATGGTACACAGTATATGAGGTACAGTAATATGGAGGCACAGTAATGGTGCACAGTAATATGGTGCACAGTCATCGTCGGGGCACAATATATGTAGTAACAGTATATTGAGACACAGTAATATGGTGCAGTATCTTAGGGCACAGTAATGTGGTGCACAGTATATAGGGGCATGTAACAGCGTGTCCCTCCCCCGCCTGTGCTCATGGTGCAATCGTCTGTCTCTCCTTGACTGTCCTGTATGTACTACTGGTGGGGGATTGTTTGTTCTTCTCAGCGTGGGACTTCTCCAACCACAACTTGGTAAACAGAACAGAGCCAGGACATTCAAAGTCCATTCATGTATCAAATGTCCAGGGGGAGGTGTGCCCACCTTAGGGCTAATCCCAGGAGAGAAGAACAATGAGACCCATGTTAGTTCAGTTAGTTGGATCTCCGCTGAAGAAGGATTAGGATATATAGCTGAGGCTGAATCCTAGAGACTGTGTATGGACTATGGAACAGTGAAGATCAGCTGCTACTTGGGATTGTGTTGTCTCAGCCACGCCATCGGATTTAAGGAACACATCTAAGGACTGTTGTTACATTTTCCTTGGCGACGGATTGCCCGGATCTGTTTCCTTTGTGTGGACTCTAAAGAACCATTTAGATATTGGATGTTTTATGTTCCCTGCCTCATTAAATCTTCTTGGATTGTTCATTGCTCTGGTGTCCATTACTGCTCTGTCGCATACCCCGTCACAAACTGATGGCAGCAGCGGGATCAGAGCAGAAAGAATGGAGGACAACGGCCCATCAACGTCTGAAACCAGAACCTCAGGATACAGGAACTGGACTATGTCGAACATCAAAACAAAGGCCTGTGAATTAGGAGTTGGCTACAAAGGACTCTCCAAGGAGCAACTAATTGAGGCTTTGGAAAACGCTTGCTTGCAAGATGGCACCGAGGAACAATTTCCACAGCAAGGACAGGAAAGACGGGAGCTGGAGGTAAATACCCAAAAAAGTCAATGGGTTGTGTGGTATGAGGAGGAGATGGCACTGCTTGAAGATGAGGTCACCATTGAATATAAGATGGATGCTATTCGCAGAGCTCAAGAGAGGGCATTGCTGGAGTGGAGGTTTGCTGTGGAAGCAGCTAGAGGCTCCAGACAAACTGTACCCACAGCACCCACTATGAGGGAATTCTCCAGAGTGTCCCGCAAGGACTTTAAGCCACTTAATGAAGCTGCAGGCAACATTAAGGGCTTCTTCCAGGACTTTGAGCATCCGGCACGATTAATGGAAGTCCCAGAAAGAGAGCGAGTCGGACACCTGGTGGGCCTCTTGGAGGGTTGAGCTGCCGACGCCTATAGAGCTATGGACCCTCAGTGGAATTTTGAGTATGGGGAGATCAAACAGACCATTCTAGAACATTATGCCGTGACCCCAGATACTTATAGGACTCAGTTCCGTATGTTAGCCTGTGATGGGGAAGTGTCTTTCAAAATGTATGCCCATAGACTGAAACAAGTATGCCATCGCTGGCTGGAGGAAGAGGGGGCCTTAACTTGGGAGACCTTCCTCCAGGTCATCCTAAAAGAACAGTTTTATGCCAAGTGCCACACTGAGCTCCGTGAATGGGTGCATAAGAGGAGACCAGAGACAGTGGAACAAGCTGCCGCTCTAGCTGATGAGGTACTCACTATCAAGCCTCAGTGGAAGAAGCTGCTAGCAGAGGGAGCAAAAATGACCAGCACCCCAACACCAGAGGTTCCTTGTCCTTCAGTGCCCAATGTTCCTCCACCTCCTAGATCACCACCTCATGTGGATACCCGTGTGTATGTGCCTCCAGTTGTTTCTACCACATTTTCTGGAATGCGACGAGGAGAGAAAGTAGAAGAGCGAAGATGTTATAGCTGTGGGAATTCCGGGCATCTGCGGGCCACATGCCCATCTATCCCGTGGAGTCATCCTCCAAATCGACAATCACCTCCAGCACCTGCACCTCCCTATCAGTCACCAAGGTCTCCTACCTACTTCTCCAGAAGGCAAACTGGAAGGAGTGAGACGCAGCGCAGATGTTCTCAATGTAGGCAGCCTGGTCATCTGCAAGCTCACTGTCCAGGTGTTCGGAGGCAGAACAGCTGCAGACCACTTTTGCCTGTCCATTAGCTACAGACACCCTCAGAAGGAGAAGAGCTGGATTCAGGCCCTGATGATTTGCCAAGTGACTGATATGTTGACTTCCCTACCAGGAGTCTATGGAGTGCGAGCCACAGCCACCCGTTCTTATGATCTTCAGCATAAACATCTACAGGAGGTCGTGCTGGATGGCCAATAAGTTGTTGGCTTTTGTGACACTGGGGTTTTTCTCACCATAGCAGATCTCTGAGTAATTCAACCAGAAGCCATTCAAAAGGGACCAGGAATTGCCATTGAATTGGCTGGAGGTACTCAGAGATATATTCCAAGAGTAAGTGTAACCCTGGATTATGGCTTTGGGGCAAAACAATGCATAATCGGTGTGATGAGCGGCCTTCCTGCAGACATTCTCCTAGGCAATGATGTGGGAGATATACAATGTCAATTTGTGGGTGCAGGAAGCAGAGTTGAAGTGAAGGAGGATACAAACTGGGGCCGTGTCCCTCCCCCGCCTGTGCTCATGGTGTAATAGTCTGTCTCTCCTTGACTGTCCTGTATGTACTACTGGTGGGGGATTGTTTGTTCTTCTTAGCATGGGACTTCTCCAACCACAACTTGGTAAATAGAACAGAGCCAGGAAGTCCATTCATGTATCAAATATCCAGGGGGAGGTGTGCCCACCTTAGGGGCTGATCCCAGGAGAGAAGAACAATGAGACCCATGTTAGTTCAGTTAGTTGGATCTCGGCTGGAGAAGGATTAGGATATATAGCTGAGGCTGAATCCTAGAGCCTGTGTATAGACTATGGGACATTGAAGATAAGCTGCTACGTGGGATTGTGTTGTCTCAGCCACGCTATCGGATTTAAGGAACACATCTAAGGACTGTTGTTGCATTTTCCTTGGCGTCGGATTGCCCGGATCTGTTTCCTTTGTGTGGACTCTAAAGAACCATTTGGATATTGGATGTTTTATGTTGCCTGCCTCATTAAATCTTGTTGGAGTGTTCATCGGTCTGGTGTCCATTACTGCTCTGTCGCATATTTCGTCACACACAGTATATGGGGCAAAGTAATATGGTGCACTGTATATGGGGGCACAATAATATGGTGCATAGTATATGGGTGCACAGTATATTAGGCACAAAAATATGACACATAGTATATGGCGACAGAGTAATATGGTGCACAGAAATATTGTGCACAGTATATGGTGGCACAGTAGTATGGTGCACAGTATATGGGGGGGTCACAGTAATATGGTGCACAGTAATATGTAGCAGTTATATCGGGGCACAGTAATATGGTGCAGAGTATATGTGGCAGAGTAATATGGTGCAAAGTACATGGGGCACAGTAATATGGTGCACAGTATATGGGTGCTTAGTAATATGGTGCACAGTATATGTGAGCACAGTAATATCGTGCACAGTATATGGGGCATAGTAATATGGTGCACAGTACATGGGGGTAGAGTGAGTATATGATTTACAGTAATATGGTGCAGGTGCACAGTATATGGAGGCGCAGTAATATGGTGAACAGTATATGAAGACACAGAAATGATGGTGCACAGTACATGTGGCAAAGTAATATGGTGCACAGTAATATGTTGCAGATTATATTGGGGGCAGTATATGGGCATAGTAAAATGGTGCACAGTATAAGAGGGCACAATAATATGGGGGCACAGTAATGTTGTGCACAGTGTATGAGGTACAGTAGTGCACTGTATATGGGGGCACAGTAGTATGGTGCACAATAATATTGTGCACAGTATGAGGGCACAGTATACAGGTGTATTGTAATATGGGGCACAGTAATACGGTGCTTGATAATATGATGCACAGTAATATGGTACACAGTATATGGGGTACAGTAATATGGAGGCACAGTAATGGTGCACAGTACATAGGACACAGTGATATGGTGCACAGTCATATCGTGGGGCACAATATATGTAGTAACAGTATATAGGGGCACAGTAATATGTTGCAGTTTATATTGGGGAATAGTAAAATGGTGCACAGTAAATGAGGGCACAATAATATAGGGGGACAATAATGTGGTGCACAGTATATGAGGCACAGTAATATGGTGCACAGTATATAAGGGCACAGTAATATGGTGCACAGTATATGGGTGCATAGTAATATGGGGCACAGTAACAGGGTGCTTAGTAATATGATGCACAGTAATATGGTACACAGTATATGGGGTAGAGTAATATGGAGGCACAGTAATGGAGCACAGTATATGGGGCACAGTAATATGGTGTACAGTCATTGTCGGGGCACAATATATGTAGTAACAGTATATTGGGACACAGTAATATGGTGCAGGATCTTAGGGCACAGTAATGTGGTGCACAGTATATGGGTGCACAGTATATAGGGGCACATATGGGTGTAAAGTAATATGCTGCACAGTATATGGGGGCACAATAATATGGTGCATAGTATATGGGTGCACAGTATAATAGGAAATGAAGGAAAACGATCCAGCTGAGTGATCAGGTGATTTATTTCAGTGCAGTTCAGACAATGCATAGAGGTGTCGTTAGCGCGTTTCTGGCTCAACGCCCTTAATCATAACCATAATAATCATATGGTTATGATTAAGGGCGTTGAGCCAGAAACGCGTTAACGACACCTCTATGCATTGTCTGAACTGAACTGCACTGAAATAAATCACCTGATCACTCAGCTGGATCGTTTTCCTTCGTTTCTTACTGCTGTGCGGCCAGTGCAGGGCCGGATCCGAGTCTGAGGCACGGTGAGGTCAGATGTGGGTGAGCTGGATTTTCACACAGTATATTAGGCACAGAAATATGACACATAGTATATGGTGACAGAGTAATATGGTGCACAGTAATATTGTGAACAGTATATGGTGGCACAGTAGTATGGTGTCACAGTAATATGGTGCACAGTAATATGTAGCAGTTATATCGTGGCACAGTAATATGAGTTCGCAGCATATGGAGGCACAGTAATATGGTGCACAGTATATGTGGCAGAGTAATATGGTGCAAATACATGGGGCACAGTAATATGGTGCACAGTATATGGGTGCATAGTAATATGGTGCACAGTAATATCGTGCACAGTATATGGGGCATAGTAATATGGTGCACAGTACATGGGGGTAGAGTGAGTATATGATTTACAGTAATATGGTGCAGGTGCACAGTATATGGAGGCGCAGTAATATGGTGAACAGTATATGAAGACACAGAAATGATGGTGCACAGTACATGTGGCAAAGTAATATGGTGCACAGTAATATGTTGCAGATTATATTGGGGGCAGTATATGGGCATAGTAAAATGGTGCACAGTATAAGAGGGCACAATAATATGGGGGCACAGTAATGTGGTGCACAGTGTCTGAGGCACAGTAGTGCACTGTATAAGGGGGCACAGTAATTTGGTGCATAGTATATGGGTGCACAGTAATATCGTGCACTGTAATATAGAGAACAGTAATATGGTGCACAGTATATGGGGCAAGGTGAGTATATGAGGTACAGTAATATGGTGCAGGTGCACAGTATATGGGGCACAGTAATATGGTGAACAATATATGAGGGCACAGATATATGGAGCACAGTATTATAGTGCACATTATACAGTGGAGCACTATGCCAGCTGTCATCATTGACACTGCACAGTTCAGGAATACTTTTCAGTCACCAACAAAGCTGATGCTAAACTTCATCCTCCCTTATCCTTTTGCAAACACACAGAAGGGAAGGGGAGGGTGACATCACACACAGGAGAGCAGATTCAGCCCACTTTTAGGGGCACTTTGCACACTACATCGCAGGTGCGATATCGGTGGGGTCAAATTGTATCATTGGTGTAATCGTATCATGGGTGTAGGGTCCGGCATTTCCATGAATTGGGAAATACCGATGTTACGATGTTGTTCCTCGTTCCTGCGGCAGCACACATCGCTGTGTGTGAAGCCGCAGGAGCGAGGAACATCTCCTACCTGCGTCCTGCGGCTCACGCCGGCTATGGGAAAGGAAGGAGGTGGGCGGGATGTTTACGTCCTGCTCATCTCCGCCCCACCGCTTCTATTGACCGCCTGCTGTGTGACGTCGCTATGACGCTCCATAACCCGCCCCCTTAATAAGGAGGCGGGTCACAGGCCAGAGCGACATCGCAGGGCAGGTGAGTGCATGTGAAGCAGCCGTAGCGATAATGTTCGCTACGGCAGCTATCACCATGATATCGCAGCTGCGACGGGGACTATCGCGCACGGCATCGCAGCATCGGCTTGCGATGTCGTAGTGTGCAAAGTACCCCTTACTGCAGTTGTAATGCAGTCTTTTGTACACTAGGTTTTCAGCAGCTGTGTTTAAGAGTGGAAAATATCAAACTTTTTGAATTATTTTTTATATATGCTTAATTATAAACAAATCATAATATTTAAACAAAAAACTTTAAACATGAATACTTTACATTTTTTCAGTTATTGAAAATTTGTTTGGGGGGTGGCACATTCCCTTTAATGTGAATGGTCTAAGATGGTATGAAAGGGAGCCCAAACCAGAGCCTGTCACAAAACTCAACAAGAGATGACTGTGACACTGTCTATACGGTTGACAATGATCAAGAAAGTGGATATAATTTTTTCACAAATAGCATAATGTCAATGCAGTTTACCATAGTCATATAAGGCCATGAAGGCATATTATCTTAAATTGTAAGTTGATTAGATAAGTATTCAGTCTGATTGTCATTCATATGGACATATGACCGACAATGGTTAGAAGTGTATACAATAGTTTATCACAATTAACAATGTGTCAGGGCACAACATAATATGGAATTGCACCCACAGGAGGGCATCCCATCCCCAGTGTATGTATACTAAACCTCTCACAAGGTGTCAATACATAATGCACTTTGTACCACTGAATTACATTTCACAGTAAATTGATGCTAATAGCTAGAGATATACAAGACAGACAAAGGACAAGGTAAATGAAATGACTATTTACCCATTGTGCGACAAAGTCACACATCTACCTCCCCAATACGCGTTTCAGAAACAACTGCTTTTTCAAGGAGTGTGGCTATTGGTTCGTGGTGATGCATTTAAAAATGGTGCCTGATGAGTCACATGTTGTTTGACTCAAATTGGTAAATGTGCAGTCCTGTCAGGCCCACTCTGTAACCCATCTTCCTTCCAGCTGGCCACCAAGATTGCCGTACCCGGCACCTATGCAGTCAATGCCCGCATGTGTGTGCAAGTCCACCTACCATGCCAACCAGTGCATGCGCAGCAGCGGCAGGCGCCTTGCCAGCTCCCAGCATACCAGATCAGCGCGGTCACAGCAGGAATCACACTCATACTAGCACCGAGTGTGCACAGCTTCATAGTTGCGGCCAGCTATGTTAGATAAAAATCATTATGGCATGTCATACTGCCACAGCAGTTCCGTGAGACATATAGCCCTAATGTCTACTAGCCCCACAGTTTCCATTGGATGGTAATGTTTATAATAAAATTGAAATCAATAGCACTCAGCCTTATTTCAATTAATCAGCTACACCAAATGTCAGATTATAATGTAGAGAATAGTCATCATACACTTCCCCCTTCCCCACGGTACTTATAGTGGGTACCCCCTCATAATACATCATCATTTATATTCAAGGTGAGCAATTTGGTAATATACATGCCTAGCATCACCGATTTTGGAACACCCTAGAGGATCATCATATCCAAAAAAGGTATCCCACTAAATCCCAGATACTATACAATTCATAGTTATCCCAATATATATTTTCCCACATATATGATGCTACATACTGGCACATGAAGGGTACCACATTAAAAATGTGGGGCAAAGGAATATAGCAGAATTGTGTTGTGTGAACATGGACATTTTTCCTGCTATACAATAAAGGCCCTGTCACACACACAGATAAATCTGCGGCAGATCTGTGGTTGCAATGAAATTGTGGACAATCAGTGTCAGGTTTGTGGCTGTGTACAAATTGAACAATATGTCCATGATTTCACTGCAACCACAGATCTGCCAAATATTTATCTCTGTGTGTGACAGAGCCTTTAGATGTATGATTTTACCGTGATAATCTAGGCAGTAAAACATTATTTCAATATGATGACACCGGTTCTTCCCTTAGGAAAAGTACCCGCAAAACAGGTCCGATAGTAAGAAGTGTCCAATAAACTACTACTAAGCTTTCTCGCTGAAGAGACATAATTCTCCTGAAGAGTATATCAATTTATAGGATAATTCATCACAGAGACCTCTTGTTAAAGTGGATGTGTCAGCAAAGTGGATGTGTTACCAAGATGTCACCCCCAAATTGTGAATATGTGCACGTTGCTCTTGCAAAGACAAGTCTGCCATCTGAATCAATATAAGGGCTGCAGTGCTTTTGGCATGGGAAAGCTTTTCACTTGCCTCTGTCACACCAGTTTTATTCCCCACCCATTTGCTGAGATTTGTTACCCACAAAAAAAGTGAAAATGGTTAAAAAAAAAAATAATTCCTGTTCCTATATTAACACATCCGTGTGGGACTTCCTGATGCTGTTGTTGTTAACCCATAGGATTTAATTTAGCCATATACGCATGTCTTATAAACAGGTCCTTGTTTTTGGTCCAGAAGACTCGGAGCATGTCCTATTGTCATCAGTCCTATTGTCATCAGTCGTGACCATTAAAGGGCACCTGTCACCTAGAAAATGCGTTCTGACCTATCAGCAGACGCATATGTGCCCTAATTACACCTCTCTACTCATCCCTGAGTTATAAAATTGTATAATATGAAAGTAATAAAAAACATTTTATTACCTTCATATTTCGTATGTAAATAGCAGGGAATGTGGACACAGGGGCGGCGCCTTGCCCTATGGACGTCTGCATATTTCCGTGGTATCACGCCCCTGTGGGCGTGATGTGATGGGGTATGCGACAGACCAGTAAGGGACACCAGACCGATGAACAATCCAACAAGAATTAATGAGGCAGGGAACATAAAACATCAAATATCCAAATGGTTCTTTAGAGTCCACACAAAGGAAACAGATCTGGGGCAATCTGACGCCAAGGAGAATGCAACAGTCCTCAAATGCGTTCCCTAAATCCAGCAGCATGGCAGCTGATCCTCAATGTCCCATAGTCCATACACTGGCTCTAGGATTCAGCCTCAGCTATATATCCTAATCCTTCTCCAGCCGAGATCCAACTAACTGAACTAACATGGGTCTTATTGTTCTTCTCTCCAGTGATCAGAGCCTAAGGTGGGCACACCTCCCCCTTGACATTTGATACATGAATGGACTGAACGTCCTGGCTCTGTTCTGTTAACCAAGTTGTGGTTGGAGAAGTCCCATGCTGAGAATAACAAACAATCCCCCACCAGTTGTACATACAGGACAGTCAAGGAGAGACAGACTATTACACCATGAGCACAGGCGGGGGAGGGACACACTGTTACAATTCCTTCCCCTCTCAATTTGTGTACAGACTAGTGACCTCAACAGGTCGCTTGTCAAGTACACGTAAACATGGTGGACCTGACTCAGGGCTCTTCTTGTCTGGACAATCCGTCTGCATTTTGGGTGTTGGCTCCAGGTTCTTTAGTGTATGATGAAGATGTAGGGTTGAATGTTCGGCCCCAGTTTGTATCCTCCTTCACTTCAACTCTGCTTCCTGCACCCACAAATTGACATTGTATATCTCCCACATCATTGCCTAGGAGAATGTCTGCAGGAAGGCCGCTCATCACACCGATTATGCATTGTTTTGCCCCAAAGCCATAATCCAGGGTTACACTTGCTCTTGG